>NW_021620662.1:3676667-3708013 GCF_004785775.1 Grammomys surdaster
GAGAGAGAGAGAGAGAGAGAGAGAGAGAAAGAGAGAGAGAGAGAATTTATTAGATTTGCTTACACAGTAAGAACTAGATAGTCCAACAATGACAGTCTTCATGCTGGAGAGGCAGAATACCCACTACACTAGCTGGTTAGGTCAAGAAGATGGACACGCTGGTATTTCTAATCTGATGTCGAAAGCCTGAGAAGGCCTTAGATAGCCACTGATTGTGACTCTTCAGAGGGAGGCCAAGGAGCTGGAGTCTGGGCCAGTGGACACCTGACAGATGGATTGGTTCAGAAAGACACAGCGCATGCATGTGCTTCCTGCAGACTACTTCATATATGGGCTGCCAATATATGCGCTGCCCATTGAAAGGTGCCGCCCTTTTTAAGCACAGGTTTCCCCTCTAACATCTTCTCTGATAGTGTCCTTATCAACAAGTCCAGTGCTCTGTCTCCTCAGTGATCCTAAATCCATGCACGCTGACAAGACCAATCCCTGCAATCCCACTTCTTGTCAAACTGAAAAAACAAAAAACAAAAAAAACAAAAATCAACAAAAAAAAAACCCCAAAAACCAAAGTAACCCCAAAACCAAAAAACCAAACGCATCTCATGGCATGCCTAATTTTTAAATGAAGACAATATCAGGGTCATAATTTTGCCTAGTGTGATGTAACTATCTTATGTACAAACAACAATTCTTCTCTCAGAATTGGAATCAAAATGCCTTGAGGAATGCTTACTTCCTTTACTACTTAAATATGATAATGTAATTTAACATTTCAGTGGTGGTGTTATTCAATATTTTATCGTATCCCCTATCATGTGTCTGTATACATATATTCATACAAACATTCTTAAGGTAGGAAAGAAGCACCCATGGCAGTTACAACCTTTGTTTCTGAACTACATACATGGTTATTGATTACAACTACCTTCTTTTACAGTCCATTCTGTATATCCTCCACCCTCAGCAGGTCTCGGTTCTCTACCTGGAAGAATTACCCACATTGTTTTCATTTGATTAGTATGAGATAGGATTTTGCTGTGGAGCACAGGATGGGCTAGAACTTGGACTCCTTCATCCATTGTCCATTGTACAATTTGACCACATCCATTCCCTCCCTTTTGCTCCCTTCTACCCACCCCATCAGTGCTCTTGATCTTCCACCAGTGAGAGAAAATGCACAATACAATATGAGCGATACTCTCTAATTTCATTCATTTTCCCGCAAATGTGTAATTTAGCTCTTTGTGGCTGAATAAAGGTCCACTGTGAGTGTACGCTACATCGTCTCTATTGCACAGCTTGGCTATTGTGAATGGTGCCACAATAAACATGGGGGAGCAGGTGTCTTTGCAGTATGCTGACTTAGATTTTCAGAGGTATAGTCCCAGGAATTGTAGCCAGATTAGTGTGTGTGTGTGTGTGTGTGTGTGTGTGTGTGTGTGTGTGAGAGAGAGAGAGAGAGAGAGAGAGAGACAGAGAGAGAGAGAGACAGAGAGAGAGAGAGACAGAGAGAGAGACAGAGAGAGAGAGAGACAGAGTCCATAGCACATGTTAGTTGGAACTCAGTGTGTATCCCAGGCTGGCATCAGAGTCTTGGCAATGCCCCACCCCCACCTCTTTTTCCCAAGTGCTGGGATTACAGGCATAAGGAAGCGTCACGCTGACCTCCAGAGTGGTTTAATTTGCTGCTGTTCTTGCTTGTTAGTGCCAGTCATTCTGACTAAGGTGAGATGGCATCTCAAGTAATCCTTGGTTTGTATTCCCCTAAATGACTAAGGACTGGCATTCTTTTTGTCTACCTATAAGCCACTTACATTTCATCTTTTGAGAAATGTCTGTTCATTACATTAGCCAGATTTATTGATTTAAATATTTGTGCTATGTTGATCTCCAGTTTTTAAGTTCCTCATCTATGCTAATTGTCAGTGAATAGTCAGTTATATATCTAGCAATGAGTTTTTCCTGTTCTGTAGGCTATCTCTCCACTTTACTGTTCTAAAGCTTTCAATTCCAAAAATCCCACTTGACAGTTGTTGGAATGGCTTTCTAAATTCCTGGAGTCCTTTTAATGAACTCCTTGCCTGTGATCTCAAAGCGTTTACTCTTTGTTCTCGTCCCACAGTCTCAGAGTTTCTGGTCTTATATTAATGATAGTGACCTATTTTGAATCAGTTATTTGTCAGGATGGATGAGATACATGGTTCTAGTTTCCACCTCTACAAGGGGACATAAAGGTTTTCATAACCATTTACTGTTGAGGCATCTTATTTTTGATACTTATATCAAAATTTAGTGCTGCTGGTAGTGTGATTTTATTTCTGACACCACCTATTCATCTATTTTTACTATTCTACTTTAGATGGGCACCATGTTTTTTCTTTCTTTTTTCTTCTTTTAATAGTGCCAACATTTAAAGGCAATAGGGAACATATTATGCTGACATTATCAGTTTGTTGCCGAGTGCCCTCACTTCTTTAAAGGTAGCAAGGTAGAGCATCTCTTCATCGACAAGCAGTATGATCTACCATAACATAATCATCCATGTGGTATAACTGAAGTTTTAGAACAAAATCCTGAAGTCCAGGTTCTGGCAACCCCATCAAGTTAGGCTCAGCCACTGATCCCAGACACACCAAGTAAACATCAAATAGTCGGGAAAAGCGAAGGGAAGAGATGTACAGAAACATTTGGAAGAACACACAAAGAGGTCTAGTGAGTCCTAAGTCTGGGTTGCTGACATGAAATGCAGATTTGAATTGTTGCACAGAGGCAAGTGGTCAGCATAGCCTAGTGATAATAATGATGCTGTCATCTGGTTTACCATTGTCTCATCCCTAGTTCTGTAGGGTGCCCAAGAAGTTGGTGCCATTCCCATTGCATAAAAGAATGGGTCTGATCTCTAGAGGTGATGACTTCTGCCTCAGGGGACACTGCCCTCACTGATGATTGTCCTTATCTGGGGCCTGCTCTGTCCTGCAAGATTCTTTTGTCTCTGGAATCCCAAGTGACTGTGGGTTCAGGATAGTGAGTTATTTTTGTGCCTTCAACCTTGGAGGGAAATAAGACATGTTAGACAGGCTTTGTCTCATGTGCAGAGATAAACAGATGCCTCAGAGTACAGGAGACAGTCAGAGAACAGAAGCAGGCAAACCAGGGTTTTATCCTGGATTTAGTTATCATACTGTCTCAGGTGAAGAGGCACAACTTTGTAGCAAAAGCAACTTGAGTGATGTCCTGTAACCTTTGCTATAATCCATTGCAAGAAGAAAGTCAAAATTCCTTCATGCTCCAGGGAGGGAGTTATACAAGGGCATGGGTATAGGTAAGTAGGGATTGAGAAGGCTGTCTTGCCTGTCAGTCTACCTGGGCACATGAGATGAACTACAGTTCGTTTGGTTCATCTGGCCTGGCATCCAAGCCTCCCCACTCACCAAACTCAGCAGATGGTCTGTGAATAAAAATGAAAGATGCACTTGCAGCATGAGCTTGTATATGCTTCAAATTCAAAGTTGTAGCATCAGCCTACACAGCTAGCAAAAACCTGCCTCCTTGCTTCCTTAATTGAGCCCATCTGCCTAAGTCAGCCAGCTTGCAGCTCTCACTGTAAGACTTGGCAGGTCCCGGTGGAGAAGATGACTAGTAATCTCTGCTCACATGGGAAAGCCTCCTTTGTTTCTAGAATGTTGGTTCATTTTCCTTTTGCTTCCGTAGTTGAATCTTTAGACATTTAATTTATGCAGCTTTAGAGGTGTCCTACAAGCTGACTCATTTGGCTAACACTGTATACAAGATCTCATGCAGAAGCAATAGTTTCTCCAAACGAAACTGAAACTTGAGGACTTGGTTGCATGCAGTTTCAATAGGAAATAGACCTTTGCATACATATTTAAAGAACGTGAACATTGACTTTCTATGTTTTTATTTTGGGACATAGGTAGTAACCTATAAGTCACTAATTTGTCCTAGCATGTAAGGGTGATTTTAGAATTTATATAAGGAGGATTGCATCAGATTAAAAATCTCCACAGCAAAAGTAACAACAGAGTGAAGAGAATGGGAGAAAAGCTTTGTCAGAAATTCATTTAATGGAATATTAATATCTAGAGTGTATGAGGAACTGAAATAGTTAAACTTTAAAGAAAAACTTTTGATCAATAAATTCGTAAGTGAATCAAACAAATGCCTCTCTGAAGTAGTACAAATAGCTAACAAATGCATGGGAAAATCACTATATAGATCAGGAAAAGCAAATTAAAAGTACACGTGAGATTTTATTTCATTCAAGACAGAATGTGCAACCATCAAAGAACTCAGTAAGGAGGAGGCTTTCAAAGAACTAAGAACAGATTTACCGTACAATCCCATTATTTCACTCTGGGGTAGAGTATATACCTGAAAAAAATTATGTCAGCGTTCAAAAGATACATGCATGTGCCTTGCTGTACATGTGAAGCTCAGAGGACAACTTGCAGGCATATGTATTCTTTCTCTACCATTTGGGTCCCAGGATGGCTCTCAGATTTGGTGGCAAGGACCTTCAAGTAGTTAGGCATCTCGTACCATCATACTGATTTCATTTTAGGATTCTTTGCCACATAAAGGCAGATAGTCCTAGAATAACACTGGGATTTGAGAATATCCCATGTTCTATGGCTTGGATTTGAAAGGGAAGACACATTGCTTATTTAATTTTTAAAATTTCTGTAATAATCAGAGCTATACCTACAAAGTGGTACCAATTTTTAAATGGGAATACATGAAAGTTATTAAACAATATGTTGTGAATGTTAATTTCTGTGATAAATTCCATCTGGCTATTCTTTATCGCACTTTAAACAGTGGGCTCTACCTTGTACTATACACACTATACTATATTTTGCACATTTGAAACTACAAATTTCAAAACAAAATAAAACACTTCCTTACATTCTATTTTTCTTTATGATAAGAATAATTGATTTTGATGTCTGTCTTGTTTGTAAAAAAAAATATTTTTTGTGATTACTGAGGGCATATTTTATGTATTATTTTAATAAAGACAAAATTTGCAGTGCTTCTGAAGACATAATATATTGTTTAATGATATCTAAGTTATCAAGTATAGAATTAAGTTATGCAAAAATACATTAATAACTCCTAACCTTTTAGGTTTATGATAATCTTCTAACCCTGAGATTATAAGATAAAGTCTATATTAAAATTATAAGTAGGGGCTGGAAAGAAGATCAGAGCACTGACTAATCTTCCAGAGGACCTGGGTTCAATTCCCAGAACCCACAGGCACTCACAACTGTTTGTAACTCAAGTTCTAGGGGACCTGACACCCTCACACAGACATTTGCTCAGGCAAAACGCCATCACATAGGAATTAAAAATAAAATGTTTTTAAAAAATCTTCAAAAATACTACCTTTTGTGACTTAAAAATTATTATTTTCTTTATTTACATTTCAAATATTATCCCCTTTCCCAGTTACCTTCCCAAAACCCTCTATACCCCTGCTTCTATGAAGGTGTTCCCCCACCTACCCACATACCCTCAAATCCCCACCCTGGCATTCCCCTACACTAGAGCATTGAACCTTCACAGGACTAAGGGTTTCTCCTCCCATTGATGCTCAAGGCCATCCTCTACTACATATGCAGCTGGAGCCATGGGTTTCTCCATGTGTACTCTTTGGTTGGTAGTTTAGTTCCTGGGAGCTCTGGGGAAGTCTCATTGGCTGATATTGTTGTCCTTCCTATGGGATTGCAAACCCCTTCAGCTCCTTCAGTCCTTTCTCTAACTCCTCCATTGGGGACCCGTGCTCAGTCCAATAGTTAGCTGCATGTATCTGCCTTTGTATTTGTCGGGTTCTGACAGAGCCTCTCAGGAGACAGCTACAGCAGGCTCCTGTCAGCAAGCATTTCTTGGCATCCACAACAATGCCTGGGTTAGGTGACTGTATATGGGATGTGGATACAGAAAATGTGGTACATTTACACAATAGAGTACTACTCAGCTATTAAAAACAATGAGTTCATGAAATTCTTAGGCAAATGGATGGGACTCAAAAATATCATCCTGAGTGAGGTAACCCAGTCACAAAAGAACACACATGGTATGCACTCACTGATAAGTGGATATTAGTCCAAAAGCTCGGAATACTTCAAGATACAATTCACAGACCACATGAAGCTCAAGAAAAATACTACTTTTTAAAAAGTATAAGTAAGCAAGGGCTTTTTCTTTTTTCAGATGGGGTTTCACCATGTAGCACAGGTTAGCCTTGAGTCACTCTAGCCCTCTTACCTTCCTTTGGAAGAATGGGGAGTGGGAAGCCACCAAACTTGGCTAAGGCATTCAACACACTGTGCATTATATTTCTGGTGCAGTGTTTCCAGCAAACAGAAACTAATTGAATTGCACCAGGCACACTTAAACATTTGTCATTCTGACAAGGCCTGCCAAAAATTTATCATCCAGGTTAAATATTGATTTCTCTCTTGTGTTTATTTACTTTTTTAAATTTTCTCATTCTCATGGTTGAGATACTGCTTTCTGGTAATAAGTTAGGGGCTAATTAGAAGATAATGGTTCTGCTTTCTAAATGGCTAGCATCTGGAGAGAGAAATTATTGTAGGACTCCGAGGGGCTGTAGCACATTACTGCCTGTCACTGTTTGGCTATGAAGTACTTTTCTATTTATTAAAGGCTTGGTCCCCAGCAGAGGGCACTATTTTAAGGGGTTCAAGAAATTTGGTTGTGGGGTCTAGCTGTAGGAAATAGGTCTTGGGAGGTGTGTCCTATATCTTGTATCTCATTTTAAATATTATTCTATTTTATTTTTAATGTGCATGAATATTTTGACTGCATTTATGTTTATGCACCATGTGCATACCTAGTGTCCTTGGAAGCCAGAAGAGTAGACCAGATCCTTGGAACTGGAATTACAGGCTGCTGTGAGATGCCACGTGGACACTGGGAACCAAATTAAGATTATCTGCAAGAGCAGCAAGCCATCTGAGCCATGTCTCCAGCCCCAGGCTTCCCGTGTGATCCCACAGTTCTTGGATCTTGGGGCAGGCCTGGTTCAGTAGCTCCACTGGACAGGTTTAGTGAGAAGCCTGTGACAGATGGGGACCTATTGTATCTCTGCAGCTGGACCCTGCAGATGATTGCTACACTCCTGGATATTTAGGTGGTGGTTGGTGGCTGTGCCTCCTCATTGTGATGCTCCCTGCACCTACAGGGTAAGAACTCTGGATGCTGCTATGATTCAACTTTGGGGTCTTAATTTCAGATGAGTCCACCTGAGCCACAGTCAGCATTGATAAAATTGTGAAGACAGACAAATGTTCTTTCTCATGACCTAAATATCACAGACTGAACTAATCAACACTGGGAAGTCTGCAGTATCAAAGGCTGACACAAAGACATTCATATGATGCATTGAGGACTCACATTCAAGGCCTAGCCACACACAGCATTTAACATGACTGCAGACGAATCCTTCATATACTACCCAAGATACTTGATCCTTATTCCAGAATCCCCATTCCTGTTAATGATGAATATTTTTAGCCTCTGTGCATGGCACTTACTCTCAAATTCTCCCTTTTTCACATTCAACTTCTAGGTAGGCCTTTCATTCCACTGCCATGCTGTATTCTGAACGCAACTGTCTCTTGCAATCTACCCTGCCATGGAAAGTCCTACAGCAGTGTTTCTCAACCTTCCTAGTGCTGGGAGCCTTTAATACAGTTCTTCATGTTGTGGTGATCCTCACCATAAAATTATCTTGTTGCTATGTAATTGCTATAATTTTGCTACTGTTACGAATTACAGTGTAAACATCCAATATGGAATTTCTAAGGTGTCATGACCCACAGGTTGAGAACCATGGTTCTAAGCAGCATTGTATCCTAACTGCAGCTCACCAAAGCCTCTTGTCTGTTTTTTCTCTCATGCCTTCTAATGTTTGACATAAAAATAGAAGCGATATGTTTATCTAGGAAGCTAGTGTTTGCAAAGGCTTCTTATGTCTTTTCTGCTTCTGACCCCCTTTTGGTCAAGGAAGTTTTATGTAATCTCAAATATAGAGATATGTAAAATAGGTTGGTAAATAAAATATTTACTGATAATAAACCATAAAACTATGATATTTGTATAATATAATTTAATCATTTTTAAAGACAAAAGCAAATTTGCATACTAATGATATAAAGGTGAAGGTTCATTCTTACCTAAAGAACTAAATGTTGGTTGAATATTTGGTATTGGAATTTGGTATTGGAGGATGTAGAACATTGTCAACATTTTCCAGAGTTGATAGATATTTTTATTTTTTAATCATCCGTGTTGAGAACAGTTCTTTGTCTAAATACATAGCACAAAGTAATAAATGTATGTGTATAAATATTTCAGAAATGGAAATTCTGTTTCACTTTCAAGCCAAATTTTATTGAATGATTTTTTTTAAATTAGTGAGACACCAATTTAAACAGGAAAGATTCCAAAATCAAATATTCTAGCACAAGCTAATCTAAAGATGTGCTAAGATGATATTTACATGCTGAGGAAGGCAGGCAGGAAAATATTGAAGGCTTTTCGTAATTAGACCATCATGTTTCTATAATAGCAGAAGAATCGTATGTATAATGACTGCACTTCAGCTCCTGGACTTCAGCCATCCTGAGTCTGGTTCAAGGTGCTCTGGCAGCATTCTCTGCTCTACAATGAGAAGGTTCACGGGGTGCAAAGTGTGACTGGTACCAGAAGTTCTCAGATTCATTACATGTTTCATTTCGAATTAGTTGTTGTCACTCTACATTCAGAAAGATTTTACTGTTGCCAAATTTAGCATGATCCCACATTCATACCCCACACGTGGCCATGACACACTACTGGAAGCTGTGGTCTGTGAATTTTTTAATTGGTTTTGTACTCTGGTCCTATTTTGTTTCAGGGTGATCTTGGCATTATAAAAATCAGTTTCCGGTCGTTCTTTACCTATATTTTTCTGTGGTTTAGGGATCAGATTAAGGATAGTTGGTATTAGTGCTTCTTGAAAGGTCTGATGGCTTTAAGCTGGGATGTCATCTGACATCCTTTGATCCAAGCTCACTGGCTGATTTAGACCTCACATTGTTTATATCATCTTTGTCTAATTTGGTGGCTTCATGTCTAGGGATTCATCTGTTTTTGTACAGTTTCTAGTTTAAAACCAAACCAAACAAAACAAAACATTTACTTTTAATGTATTCTGTAAAGATTCCCTAAATTTTATTGCTGTTTTCTGTGACATCTTCTTTTTCTCAAATTTGACTCATTTGGTATCTCTTCTATTCTTTTTGGTCAGTTTGGTGAGGAATTTGTTAGAATCAACACTTTATTTCACTGATTCTCCATATTATTTTAAGTGTCTATTTCATTTATATGTATACTGATCTTTATAGTTTTTTATCTATTTCTTTTGGATTTTGCTTCTTGTGTTTTCAAGACTTTGAAGTGTGTCATTAGTAATTTATCTAAGACATCTTTGACATTTGTGTGAGTGTTTATAGCCATATGTGAGGTGCATATCTCAGATTAGGTATTTTTCTGAGATATCCATGACTTTTATGTAGGCGTTTGTAGCCATAATCCTTCATCTTACGACTGCCTTTGTGGTGTCTTAAAGATTCTGATAAATTGTGCTTTCATTATCACTTGATTCTAAAAATATTTTAGATTATTTTCGACTTTCTCTATGCTCATTCAAGAGTGCATTCTACTTTGTATCAGATTTGGGATACAAGTTGTTGGCTAGGGCTGTCTTGAAGACCCTCCCCTCGAAACAGAAATAGGCTATTGCTATCATTTTCAATTGTTAAGACCTTATTGCTGAAGACACAACATACTTGAGTTATAGAACATGGAGAAATTACATCAATACTGACTAAGAAGCTTCCTTTCTGTTGGCCTTTGTACTCTCCTGAGTAAGTGTACCCTGTAAACTCTCTGTATCATTTCCAAACCATTATGCATTAGGATCTTTCTTTCTTTCTTTCTTTCTTTCTTTCTTTCTTTCTTTCTTTTTTCCTTCCTTCCTTCCTTCCTTCCTTCCTTCCTTCCTTTCTTTCTTTCTTTTTAGAAATTTATCTTTTAAGTCAGGTCTAGTGGAATAAATTGGTACTATAACTTTCACATAAGACTAAAATGATTTAGTTATTTATAGGAACAGAATAAAAATTTGAATTTAGCATACAGAAAACTTTAATGAAAAAATCAGGTGATACTGATAAAAGAACTTGATAGATCATCATCCTGTAAAAGTTTTTCATTTGTGTCCTTTGAACCTGGTGAGTTATAACCACTCATGATTCTGCCAGGGTAAGTAGGAGCCTCATGTATTTAGCATTGTTGTAATTGCTGGGATTTGTGATCATTCTGACCACACACATATCACTTTGGGTGAGGAATTTCAATGCCATGCCTGTTATTCTGCTACAAATAATGTAAAGGTTTTTTGTTTTCCTAAATCAGGAATTTTCAAAATTGGTGCTAACAATCACTTAGCTTTTAAAAAGCTCATTCATAGGGACAGTCTCTGTGTACTATGTGGAAACATCACCTGCCAATAAAAATATGATGGACAATAAGCTGAGGCTAGATTAGAAAGTGGGACATCTGGAAGAGAGAGGAACTCTGGGAAATAGTCTGGCTGGCAGAAGTATTCACCACCTGGATTTGGAGGAAGTTGGACATTTAATACTGAGAAGAGGTAGCCAGCCACAAGGCATACATAGAAATGGGTTAATTGAGTTATGAGATAATTTGAAAATGCCATGTAATAAGACTCCAAGTCATTATTCAAGAACTGGGGAGCATGGGTGGAACAGTGCACAACTACACTTAATGTCATCTGCTATCCACTATAAGGTTCAGAGTGTGGTCCTAGTGTGACTCCAAAGAGCAGCTTAGTGCTGAGACCCAAACATGGAACATAAATTTGACAAAACTCTAACCATACCCTTTCAAAACTTGGTCCCAATCTTCTTTAAGTCTTCATCTGGGAGAAGCCAAACCTATCATCTGGAGGTTCAGGACATGTTCTACAGGGTTTACCTTTTTCTAATTGACTCGAGCATTTGGCATGTATTCTCCAGCTCTTAGAACATTTAAAACTTCATTAATGTTTCCAGAGTCTAGCTTTATAGGACTGCAAATAACAAGCTGATCTGAGTACTACAGTAAGATTTCAGTTTTTAAATGTCAAGTACCTTAATTCATTGACTGGTACATGTTCAAAAGGCAAAGATATCTCTAAATTTTTGAAGTAGCTATGACCAAGTATTCAAGATGATCTGTTGTATTGAGATCAGTCCGTCCACAGGGAAGATTTAGCACGTGCAAGAACACATACTTAGGGCAATAAATCCACAGTTTCATTTGAGATCCGAATTTAGGAAGTACCAAGATCTAGGAGTATTGGATGGAGAGGTGTCACTGCCTTATTTATTGCTCATTGACCTTGCACCAATCAATATTCTTCATTTAGCTTCAAAGCTGAGAAAATTGGGAAGAGGTATTTCATGGGGATTGGCAAGACATTGGCCACATCTGGGAAAGTTTCAAACAAGAGACTGACGTCCCTTGGGTACCTGTGGGTTATTAGGACATTGACATTTGTAAGGACAATTATGGGGGACTTTTAAAAGTAATAACAAGTACAATATTAATTATTTTCCTGAAATCACTACATTTTCAACTTGAGAACAAAGGGAGCAAAAAGATATGTATGAAGAAACCAAGATAATTGTCTTAGGATTACTGTTGCTGTGATGAAACACCAGGACCAAAAGCAAATTGGAGAGGAGAGAGTATATTTGGCCTACACTTTCACATTGCTGTTTATCGTTAAAAGAGTTTAGGACAGGAGCACAAACAAGACAAGGGTCTGGAGGTGGGAGCTAATGCAAAGGCTCCCAAATGGATGAATGATGCTTACTGGCTTGCTTCGCATGGCTTGCTAAGCCTGCTTTCCTATAGAACCCAGAACCACCAGCCTAGGGATGGCTCCACCCACAATGGCCTGGACCTTCCCTCATCAATCACTAACCAAGAAAATGCCTTGTATGCTTTTCTACAGCCTGGTCTTATGAAGACATTTTCTCAGTTGAGGTTCTCTTCTTCTTTATGACAAGTTGACATAAAACCAACTAGCCAACATAATCAATCTGCAATATTCAAGCTGTGTAATTCACAGAAGTTCTAATCAGCCTGTATAACTTCCCTCATAGATGCAATTTTAAAAGGGAACTTTAGTATCTATCATCTATCTATCTATCTATCTATCTATCTATCTATCTATCTATCTATCTATCTATCTATCATCTATCCATCCATTATTTATTTATTGTTCCTCACAAGAATGAAAACCCTATAATGTCAGATTTACTCAGCCCTTATTTTTGACAACCAGGCTGTAGATTACAGGTACCAGTGTGGAGGACTGCAAAAGGTATTAAGAAGGTCTTTTCCAAAGAAAACCCAAGAACAAATAACCTTTTATTCACTTATTCATATAACATACTTCTTTCAAGCATCTGTTACCTACAAAGCTCTTTCATGGATACTGTCTGTTGAAGGAATTTTTGTGATTAAAACCATCTATACATAATTTTTGGCAAGGGCAAAAATTTAGAAAGTAGTCTTAAAGCTTTCATATATCCTTACAGAGGCCTTAAATCAAGGGTATTCTCCTTTTGAGCCTAAGTATAGTTTTCACGAGCCAAGCATACATCTCATATATTTCATGGCCAACAGCTACTGTGCTGCCTCATCTCACCATGATATGGATAGTTTGCTTTTTTTCCTCCCAAACTCTCATTGAAACTTGATTGCCAATGTGGCCATGTTGAGTTGGTAGAGGTTTTAAGGAGTGTTTAGTGTATAACAAAAAATTGAGTATTTTTTTATGCAAGTGAGTTAATTCTTGTGAAAGGAGCTTATTATTGTTATAATGGGTTGCTATAAAGAGAGCCTACCTCATGATTTCTTACCTTTTATCCCCTACAAATTTATAAAACACTGGCAAGATATCTTAGATACCTCAGCCTCTATAGCTATAAACCCAGACCAGAGTTGTTTCTTTTACAAATGCCCATTTTGTGGCATATTGGGAGAGACAATGGACAATGGCAGTGTTGAAGGCTTCATTGTGAATACCTGGAATGAAGAACAGATGGCACGGCTGGAGGAGACTTGTGGCATGCTTGGTGGTGGTAGGACACAGCAGAGTGAACCTGACTTCCGAGGGCCACAAACTTTTGTTTCTCCTCCTTCAGACACAGACCGCATTTACATTCATTCTTCTCCCACAACAGTGACTTCTTTGCAGTTGATGGACATATACAGGCAGAGAAGGCCCTTAGGATGGTTTGGCTAAGCCTTGTCCTGTGCTCTACTGATTAAAAATGATCAAGGTACAGAGAGGACAAATGTTATCCTCTTCTTCACTATCATCCTGCTCCAAGACTACATGTCAAGTTGTTCTCTGCACCAAATCCACTGAGCCTTTCTAAATGCAGATGAACATATGTTGCTTCTGTGTCGCTTCTGCTGTACCCAGAAGCTCAGCACTTAGACTTCAATTTCCAGTGGCTAACTTTCCACTGGAAATTGATTTTGCTGTTTATAAAATAAACCTACAAACTTAAGTTTGCAAGTATTAAACTTTATCAAAAATAAATCAATAATATGGTTTAGAATAAGAATTCTTATTGTTTCTAGACCTTGCTATATGACTCGAGTCATGCAGGAAGCCCCCAGTGCCTGCTCTCAAACATCAGATTCAGACCCTGCCATCTTGTTTATGTTCCCTTTACCTCACCTTCTCTTTCTGTGAAGAGAAAGGTCACATATGTGGTCACTAGATTCCCTTTCAGATTATGAAACATTCCATGTCCTTTCTTGACTCAGGATCTTTGCCGCTGCCAGTTACCATGCTCAAATTTTTGCTTCCCTTTTGTAAAAATCTCCCCCCCTTTCCAAGTATTCTTGACCTAGAAGATGCCATCAGGATTCTGTATTATAACCCCTTTACAACTGTCTTAATGTCTGCTATTGCTCTGCTTTGGGTAAGTCATGCTCCAATGACCCACAACTGATGCAGGGCACAGAGTGTGGGGCTAGACATTACATCAGTATGCCTTTGTGAATTTGGCACCTATGTAACGATGTTTGAGACACAGCAGGGTAACTGGTACATGTATGAATAAGTAGTGAATAGTCATGGGTAGGATTGAGTTGTTTTCTGTAATGAAAATCAGACGTAAAGGAAACAGCACATTTGTCTGATGAATATCTCCCACTGTGGTCTTTGTTTTCCTTCTACAAACTACACAAGGCAATTGGCTATTTATTATCAGGTAGAAATGTCTAAGGATGTTGGGAGATACTTAAAATGAGTTTCTTCATGAAAAATATATCCAATTTTACTTTGTTTTGTGGCAAATCCTTTATACTTAATGCTCAGTTAGATCAAATACTTCTGTTTGTGTTCCTTTTGAGAGCAGAGATCTATCCAATATGTCTAAGAAAAATGTTAGAGCTGTTTTTTATAATGTAAAACATTCTCATGATCTCCTCTTTTCTATTAATTTTTCTAATATAATTGTTTTTCTCTCTTATGCTAATTAATGATGTGTCAGTACTTCAGAAAAAAATTACAAGATCCCCATCGAAAATGCATGTTGCCCATTAATGTATGCCATTGGACTTTTATCCTGAACATCTGCCTAGTGTTGCTTTCTCTTCTTAGCTCCTTTCTTCCCGTTCTTCACTATGAAGTTTGAAATTGGGTCTCACATATTTTTTGAACCTCTGGAAATAAGGAAATGTGAAGTCTTTAAATAGAAAGAGCTCAAAAATTTCTTTTGGTAGTGGCTTCCATTTGACCATTTTTGGAAATATGCCAGCTTCCTTCTGATTGCTGTCACAAGTAAAAATCCTGCTGATCAAGTGATAGTTTTGTTGTCATTTTTAGGTACATTTATATGCATCTTAAGGCTGTAAGGGCCTCTGAGGGGTGCTGCAATGGAAGCGGAGTGAGTTTACACCTGGTGCAGACTCCAGCTAGCTTCCAGCTGGATTGTCACACTTACAGGTCAAATGGTCGTTTCTGTTTCTCCTACAGGTGGAAAATACTAGATAGAAGCAAAGATTTATTTTGGCTTTTGTTTTATTTTTTCATTAATTTATTTATTTATTCATTTTATATCCAGATTGCATCCCTTCTCCCTCCTCTCCTCCAATCACAAACCTCTATCACCCTCTCAACTTGTTAGGGATCCAGCTCGGGTCAGAAGACATAGCAGCTGGTGGAGATCTACCAGCGTAGGTAGACTGCTATGGCAGCTCATTAGATCTCTGCAGAGGAGGAAGCAGGAGGCTGGGCTTGGAAGCCACTGCCAGACTATAGCCTTCAAAGCATGCCTCTCACCAACTCACCTCTTAGATGTCACCTTTTAAAGGTCCCACCACCTTCCAAATAGTATCATCAGCTGGGGACCAAGTGTTCTGACATGTGACTCTTTGGGCTACTTTTATGTTCACACCATAACAAAAGTCCATGTTTGATGATTTTGCTGTGTGCCTCAGCATTGATTTTTCTGGCTTAGAAATCCACTGCCTAGCCTGAGTTCTAGTTTTTTGAACTATAATTATTGATTAAATACCTGTGAAATTGAGTGTAAGGTAAATCACATACGTGTACACCAGTAAGCTTTAGTTTTGTCTCTTTACACCATAGTTGAGGAAGCCCAGGCCCAGGATAGCTTGGAGATTTTCATGTCTTCAGGATGGTTTTGCTGAGCTGTGGACAATAGATGTTACATCTTAATTATGCTGTATTTAACTGAGAATGATTTTTAAAAAATGAACACAGACTCACAGAACAGGTTAATAAATCCTACCTGGATTGAAAGGAGGTAAACAGCCCATGAACCAAGGGAGCTATTGGCACTGTGCATCACACTGCGCATTACAATGTTCTGAGAACTTTTCAAATGCTCCTGCCCAGACAGCACCTTATTCCAGTTCAATCACAGCAAGGGGGACAGGTGCTAATACTTTTATGAGTTTCTATGTGGTTACAGTGTGATCTCATGCATAGGATTCAGTGGCACCCCGTTGAGATACTTCAAGCCTCCTCTGGAACAGTGTGGAAGGCCTTTTCATTTGTCAACACACTTTAAGCATATTGTTTTTCTTAAGCACTTCAGAAGCACTCATCTTATGACATAATTCACTCCTTTTCACACAGACATACCTTTTGGTAACTTTGTCTCTATTGTAGTTTATGTATCAGTATGCACCCAGGTGAGCCTCCTGGATATGAATTTGTAAAGCTAATGGAAAAGGACCTTGCTTCATTAAGGTCCCTCAAACCACATTTAATTCAACAGTCCTTAGCCACCTTTTGTTCCACCTCTTTGTCATCTTTGCTCCTCTAATGTCTATCCTCTTGGATCAGGAACTGAGTTTCCTTGGAGATGGCATTACAGTCATCTGCGGGGTTCTTGGTTATTTAAAGGCAGCTGGCCTGACACGTCTCAAAGTCTCCTCTAAGGGACGGGGAGGTCTCAGATGTTGGTGCATAAGTGTTTTATTTCTACTCTTCCCATAGCCAGGAGCAGGATCTGGCAACCTCCAGCTCAGTTTCTCTAGCTACCACAGCAAGATGGTGGCACACAGCTGGACACAGCACCTATAGTTAAAGATAAGAAAGAAGTAACTACTCGCTTTCTTCAAAGTAGCAGTAGCCTGAGTTGACTCTTCAGGTTTTCATTGCTCACAGACAGATACCCAACCATAGCAGTTCTGAAACCACTAGTCCTACCCCCTCAGTGATCTTCTGTATACACCCTCACATCATGTACAGATCAGCCTTAACCTTGTTTAGCAGCTGTGATTATAGGAATCAACGCAATGATCTTACCCCGTGAGCAATGCGGTGGTTTGAATGAGAATGGCCCAATAAGTCCTTACATTTGAAGATTTGGTCCCCAGTTTGTTGAACTGTTTGGAAAGGCTTAGGAAGTCTGACCTTTTGACAGTGTCCTTTGCCTTACAGAAACTTTGCAATTTTATGAAGTCCCATTTGTCAATTCTTGATCTTATGCCATCATTATGGCATATGCCATTGGTGTTCTGTTCAGGAACTTTTCCCCTGTGCCCAAGTATTCGAGGCTCTTCCCCACCTTCTCTTCTATTAGTTTCAGTGTATCTGGTTTTATGTGGAGGTCCTTTATCCACTTAGACTTGAGCTTTGTACAAGGAGATAAGAATGGATCAATTTTCATTCTTCTACATGTTGTCCTCCAGTTGAGCCAGCACCATTTGTTGAAAATGCTGTCCTTTTTCCACTGGACAGTTTTAGCTCCTTTGTCAAAGATCAAGTGACCATAGGAGTGTGGGTTCTGACCTTGTTGAAAGAGGTGTGTCACTGGGGGTAGGCTTTGTGGTTCCAAAAGACTCATGCCATTTTAAGTGTGCCTTCTGCCTCCTTCTTATGCATAGGGATGTGAGCGCTCAGATATTCTTCCCACCACATCTTTGTTCTACTTCATGGATTCTAACCCTTTGAAACCATAAGACAACTTTTATAAGTTGCCTTGATCATGGTGTTTTATTACAATAATAGAAAAGTAACTAAGGCAATCAAGTGGCTTGTTACTTGAGGTTAAGAGTAAAACTTATTATTTTTTCAAGTTAAAAAAAGACACACACCTCTTTGATAACCTGCTATGAGAGCATTCAAATAGGATTCAAACTACTCAGTAGTTATTTCTACTTCTTTAACATATATATATATATATATATATATATATATATATATATATATTTCTACTATTGTATCTATGATACAGATATGATAGTAAGTCAGTCTTAATCACTTTAGCAGGCAAATATAAGCCTGGTAGTATTTATTAACTGTGTTTTATACATATGTACATAATAAAAATAGTTTCCTTCATATTGTTTCATAGCCTGTTTGATTCTCACTATATACAGTATTATGAACATCTTTACATTAATTTGATAGAATTCTAGAAACTGTAATCTTCCACGGAATAGGTATATTATTAGTTCTTTAAGCAACAGTTTTGCTAGGTATTCAGTTGGGTCTGAGGTTTTGGGTGTTAAGAATAATTCTCTGAGAAAACTCTTGATAATTCTTTTTCTCCATTCCATTTCTTGTTTGATTATGTGGAGACAGGTCTCACTGTGTACCTCTGGTTGTCCTGGAGCTTTCTATGTTAACTAGGCTGGCCTAGAATTTGCAGAGATATGCCTTCTCTGAGATTAAACTATTTACTGAGTGTAGTAGAGTGTACTTTGTAGTTTAGCCTCAATCACCATTTTATACCAGTATTCTAGCTGCAAAGATAGAAGTGTGATGCTTTTAAACATCTCATGTCCATCCTTAAGATACACTTTTCAGTGTTCATCATTCCTATGCACAGTGCAAAAATACTTCAGAAAGTGCAGAGTTAATACTTCTCTAACAAATATTTAAATGTGTTTGTGTCTGTATGATAGTGTCATTGCACATGTGTACAGGTCAGAGATACCTTCTGGTCCTCACTGTCCATTTATTTTTTTAAGACAATGCCTTGTGGATTGCTGCTGTAGAGGTCAGGCTAGCTGGCCTGTAAGCGTCTAGGGATTCCTGACTCTACCACATCATTCTAGACTAAGGACAGTGGACTGAATTCCTCTGCTTGGCTACCACAACAGAACACCATAGACCGTGTGGTTCCCAGCACAGAAGCTTTTTTCCCCAAAGTTCTTGAATCTGTGGAGTCTGAGATAAAGGTAGTGTTTGAGAAGGATCCTCAGCCTGTTTTTTAGATGCCCCCTTTCTTGCTTGTTTTTCTGTGATGGAGAATAGGCCATGCAGGATTGGAGATTCCCAGCTAAAGGGGGGCCAGGAAGGGGAGGTGAGGGAAGGAGTGGAGAGGGGGAAGAGAGAGGATGATATTTTATCTAATTTTTTAGGCCCTCATCCTTATAAGCCTCATTTAATCTTCTGCATATCTGCAAATTCATTCAGAATATGAGATAAATAATGAGAATCTTCATTAGATCAGATTGGTGGAAACTGAAGTAAAGCCTACAGAATTGGCTAAGAATGAAATTTTGGAGAATACTTGAGATGAGACTGTTTTCATAATTATTTTTAACCCATGTACCTGTTTAAGTACTCATGAGTAGAAATCTTACAACGCCTACACTCAGTACTATAGAGAAATGGGTCCTCATTGTCTATACCAATGGTGTCAGTCATGTCTGCACCTCACCTTCCTCAACTGTACAGCTAGTCCAGCTGGCTTCACCTCCTAGATTGTTTTCTCTCCTCGCCTGGTTACCATGGTCCTTGCTGGTCTCATCATCATTTTTTACCTAACCTAATCTGACAATTAGATTTTGCCATTTCCTGCTTTTATTTCTCCACCACACTTCTGCCAGGATGACTTACAGAAAAATGGTGATTTTCCATATCCTCTGGATGTGGACATGAGTTCTGTCATGAAGCATAAAAGCTTCATTTATTCTGTATCTTCTCTCTCTCTCTCTCTCTCTCTCTCTCTCTCTCTCTCTCTCTCTCTCTCTCTCACACACACACACACACACACAAAGACACACACACACACACACACAAAGACACACACACGCACATGGGTCCAGTGGTTCTCAGGATTTTGTCTATATGACAAGTACCACATACTGCATGTTCTCATTTTTTGCCTCCCAGATTCTATTTGAATGGGTTTAGGTCAGGATTGGTGAATCTGTATTTCTATCAATTGAATTTTAAACAGCATAGGACATGTATACAATTAGTTGGAATCACAACTTGCCTCCACTGTCTGCACTTGGGCTTACAATGTTTCTGCCTCAGATATGGCTCAGTGCTTTATTTTACAAGAGCCTTCCAGGACTGTTCTGACTCCTGCTGTGACTATCTTTTCTCTCAAGATGTACAGAAGCTTTGCAATATAAGAACTCATAATAATACCACCTAGAATTTCTAGAACACTTCAGTCTATCTTGGCAAGAAACAAAATACAAAATACACATTCATATATATATTCATATATGTATCACTTCTGGAGATTAAGGGCCTCATACTTACTATAAATGTACCACTAAGCTACATCTTCTTCTGCTCTAAGCTAAGATTTTTAAAGACAATTGCTATGAAGGAGCTATACATAGAGGTAGGCAAAATATACATGATGGGAAGAATGCTGGAATATTCTAGAAGTAGCACTGGGAAGTTAATATCAGCCTGTAAGATAAAAGAGTTACCCAACTTAGAGCTGGAGCTGTGAGGAGGAACAGCTCTTTCTAAGCTTGTTTGAAGAGAAGATCACCAGAGGGAGGGAGAGACAGGAGGAATACCCCTACAGAATACTTCCTGAGCTTTCCTTCTGATCTCCTGAAATGCCTTCCTATTGGAAATTCTGGAAATTGGGAATTCTGGAAGGTCAGCAGAGGGCAAGGCAGAGGAGAACAGATACAGAGCTAGGGCAAAGGGAGAGTGGCTCAGAAAAATGAGACAAGAATCCGGCCAGCAATTAAAGGAGGAAACAGGACCACACTGATGAAGTTCTTGCAGGCAGTAGGTCATAGAACTGGAATTCCAATCTGGATTAGATTCTTCTACCTCAAAAACTTGTTTCTTACAATTGCAGTTAGATCCTCTTCACAGCCAGATGCTGCTTTCCAGAAAGGTAGAATTTGGGAGGACCTATGAGGTATTCAAATAGAACCTCAAAACAGCATTTCATTGTGTGCCATATATTCAATGGGTCATTCTTAACACAAATATGTTTAACACTGAAATCTGAATTTTAACTTCAATCTCAGTTCTTTTTTCATACTTTCTTGCCTATAATATAATAATTTGATTCAGAAATTTGAAATAAGATATTATAAAGCCTTCTTATAACATAAAAATATTTTTTGAGAAATGAACATGTGATTTCCTTTATTTAGAACCAGAAGTGAATATTCACAAGCTGGCCACCTAAAGGGATAAAAGTCTGGCTTTTTGGAGAGTTCACCTGTGTAGCCAGAATGATAGTCCTTCGATTAATCCTAGTATTTGAGAAGCTGAGGCAGGAATACTGTGAGTCTGAAGCCAGCCTGGGTGAGAGCTTTTCTGAAACAAAAAGCAGAGCAAAACAAAATAAAACCATAGAAAGAAAGAAAGAAAGAAAGAAAGAAAGAAAGAAAGAAAGAAAGAGAGAGAGAGAGAGAGAGGGAGGGAGGGAGGAAGGGAGGGAGGGAGGGAGGGAGAGAGATGGAAGGAAGGATGGAAGGGAGGAAGGAAGGGAGGGAGAGGGAGGGAGGGAGGGAGGGAGGGAGGAAGGAAGGAAGGAAGAAGCTAGCTAAAAAAGTCAATCAAATGACAAAGAAAGGAAGGAAGGAAGAGTTAAGGAAAAGGAAGAATTTACTGTTCTGTAGGTGAAAGTGTGAAGCTGTCAAGGGGGAATCAGGACCACAGTGAGCTCAAACTCTCCCATCTCCCACCCACATCAAAGGAGCACTGGAGCATGTCTATGCCTTCCCTGGAGGATGAAGTGGCAATAGTATTGCTTGCATAATATCTTGTAGTGAATCAGATGTGATTACGGAGTTGAGTAGATTTTAAGTTCCCCTCTGGCTCTCAGAGCCTGTAACCTCTAATCTACAAAGAACAATTCAAATGTTAAAACCTACAGGATCAAGGAAGCTAGATTGTGTTTATACAGTTAAAGTATTCTGTCTGGGATAGTTTAAATTTGCAAATTTTATTTTAATTTAGTGATAAGAATAAAAGTGGTTAAGTCTAACCTAATGGAGCCAAAGCAAGGGCCGGTATTTAGGAAGGAGTGGAGTCCTTGGGAATGGATTTCATTGTATCATCTTCTTCTTGTCTCTTTATTTTTGAAACTGCTTAGGATGTTGTGTATTTGACAGGTGAGTGGTGGGAAAATACCTTGTTCTCTCCCTGCAGTTGCGCTCTCAAGAAGGTTATAACCAAAGATGGGCACAGTAACCAAGGAAACAATATGTAAATTCCTGAACTTTTTGGAGGTAGGAAAGCGCCTCCTTAGTTGCCAAAGGAGGCATAAGAGACATGTGCCCTGCAAACTAAAGGAAGTGGTAAAGGATTTTGGTGAGTCTGCTGTGGTTAAAACTACCCCTTGTTGCATGTGCAGGCATATTTTTTTGTATCCTGTTTATTTTTTCTCTTAGGTATATTTTCTTTCAACTGGATTCAAAAATCAAGGTACCCTACTCCCAAAGTAGAGTTTGTATATAAAGTAAAAATAAAAAAACGAGTATTTGACTAGGTGTGCTGGTGCATGATTGTAATCTCAGACCTTGGTACTTTGAAGGTTGAGGCAGGAGAATTGGGAAAACCAAGCCAGCCTTGGTTACACTGTAAGACTCTATCATAAATAAATAAATAAATAAATAAATAAATAAATCCCCAAAGATTTGTTATTTTAAAATTATTGATTTGATTGTCTCTCTATACACATGGTGAAGTACATTATGGTAACTTAACGTATATATAATGTAGAATGATACCAGGAAACATATGCTTTTTCTTAATATAAATTAAAGTATAAAAAACTAAAGTAAAATTCCTTTAGTTCTCTGACCACCATATGAAAAGCTCCACCATCTGCTCTGAGTTGAGAGTTTGCATCTCTTCTAAAATTCCTGTTGGACCCTAGTGAGCAGCAGTATCGGACCATAGTCATCTTGGCAGAAATGAAGCTACTCTGAAGAGGTGTTTGTGTCCTTCACTTTGGGTGTCTAACTCATGAGATAATACACCCCAAGGAATTAGATTTTCCCAAGAATCTCCTGGAAGGAAAAGAGCAACCACAAGAACAAGTATTCCCATCATGAGGCTCTACCCTTAGGAATGAATTATTTCCTGGAGCCTTCACCTCCTGGCACTCTTAGGAGCTAGGATCTCAATTTAAAAAGTTTAAAGAGAATACAAAGGAAGCAGAGGTGTAGGAATTTGGAATGCCTGAGTCTCTCAGCATACAGGAGTCTGAGATAGGAAGAATGCAGTTCAGAGCCAGCCTGAGCTGCTAATGAGATTCTCTTTTAAAAAAATCAAAACAATGGGGCTGTTGAACAGTGACAGATTTCAAAGGAGAGATTGCCAAGGAACTGTACAATCTCTCCAAAGTCCACAGCTATATATTTAAAACCAAAACCAAAACAAAATGACACCCCCAGCACATCATGATAGTAGTGAATAGAAAAGGCTATTCTTTGTCTGCTCAAATTCCTGTAAAATGCACATTGGATCCTATCTTTGGCTGCCTTGGTTGTGACTGCAATTCATTTCTCATGCCATTTAGAAGAAAGCTCTAATCCTTACTCAGTACACAAAGCTCTTTCCCATGCCAAGCTTTCCAGAGTTTTCCCTCTCAGTGCTGTCTCTCTGGCCATGCACATGTGCCTGTGACGATCTGAGCAAAGCATTATTCTCTCTCCTTTCCTTGGTCTCCCTCTATAAGGAACATCCCACTAGTGTGGTTAATAAGTCCTCACCCTGCAAAATCCCTTCAATGTGCTGTTTTCCAGGTCATTGTCTCCAGTTTCCGACAACATGTCATCAAATGTCTTGATTTATGCAGGAAAGTGTGATCACTTTCCAAGTCTCAGGGTCTCCATTAGCGTTTGTCCAAGTTGTGGACAGGGATACCTGTTGACACACCTGGTTTCTTTATCCAAAATATATTGAGGGTGAGTTTACCCCTAAGGGTATCTGCTTCAAATGAATGCTAACATAACCTCTTTAAAATATAGATTTTACCTTGTAGAAAAGAGTCTGGAGTCACAGACAAAAACATTCTTAAGATAGAATTGAATTCAATTGTTAACTCTTCAATGACAAATTTCTTTCTAAGTTTTTAGTGTGTAATTTTTAATTGTTATTCGGCAAATTGCTATATCCTTATTCTTGGTGGTCATAGTCTCCCAGTAAGGAACATAGCCATGATATTCCTAAACAAGGACGCAGCTCACCCATTTTATATTCTCAGGATTATACCTGTGTGACTGCATGGCAGACTCAGTCCTCTCGGTCCATAGGTTTCATATTAAAACCACTATGGGTCAAAAATATTGGAAAAATATCATTAGGCTGCAGGGGCTGTGGGATTACAGGACTAAGCCTCGCCTTAGCACTCAGAGAGCTGCGTAGGCATGATGCAGAAACATGGGGATCTTAGAGGTTAGGTTCAGGGCTGGGACTAGTCATATAGACAGATAGATGGACAAACAGATGGCAATATGGGTGATTAAGGTATATCAGCAGTGGGTGTTGAGCTGAGGTGAAGCCATAGGGGCAGTTAGGAATTACGCACTTGTTGGTTTTTGATGGTTGGATGATAGACTGTTGCCTTCACAATGTTAGAAACCCTCTTCTTTATAGGATCTAGGGGAAGGTGTTGCATTCTTCCTTGTTTTGGTGTGTTTGATAAGCACTTAGAGCTGTTTAATTTTTTAATTTTTTTCTGGTATTGTTTTAATATACCCATGTTTAGATAAGGCTATAGGAGTAAGTTAAATGCCCTGTGGATGGTGCTGGTCACAGGTGGTGCTACATGTATACCAAAGTGCTGAGTCATATTGCCTTTGCAAACATACTCAAAATGGAGTCAGTGCTCCCTCCTATATAATTTAGCACTCCCCTAAGACCACTTGCAGCTGGGGAGAAGGATCAGGGAGAAGAAAATGTCTGGAAGTTTCCCCTAGCTAGTAGGGAATGTTAATAGCCTACCACTGTAATTGTAGACCTACCTATCTGTATTATTCTTCTTATTTCATTGCCATGGCTATGGCCCAAGGTTATTTTTAATGTCAGCACAGAAAACTCTGCTCCACTATGGCAGTGGTCATGCCAGGACCAGAAGGAATTGCCCATTACAACACTGAGCACTGTCCTTCGTGGTGCTTAGAAGCAGGAGAAGAGGTGGAGGAGATCTGGTACACGGTATTCAGGATATTATGAAGTCTTAATGGAAGCAGATAGGCACACAGAAGGCTTTGGTGAGGTCATGTTATGGAGGGAGCAGCACTTGGTTCTAGAGAACACTCAAAATCCTTTATTTTCTTTGTTGGCGCTGAGAAATGGTCTTGACTTGAACAGTATAAAGAAAATCCCCAAATGAATATTAGTGTACAAACCCAAATTTTGAAATCAGCATATTGAAGAGTTAATGAAATAGCTGAATGGATTACAACAATCATTACATAAGTCTTCACTGATTCTCATGTTAATTTATAATTGCATTTTATCAGGAAGTTGTTGAGTCTTGATCAGGTGAATTGACAGAGACTTCTTCATCCTGGCCAGCTCACTGTTCCACTCTGCTTTTTCTGTCATTTGCTCTGTGATATGCTGGTTCCACTGTTTGCACCAGGCTGCTTGTGGCTGCTGTTAGGACATGCATTACCTGTTTCAGAGAATCGAAATTCTCAGAAACATCTGCAGTTGTTTAGACAGCGGGGGTTTGAGTAGAGTTGTAGTTACTTGCTCTTTGCTCTTACTGAATGGTTCATGAGAGGGTTTAAGGTTGTTTGAACGCTTTGGCTAAAATGTTTGAAACTTTATAGTACTTAGGACAGAAAGAACCAAAACTATAAATATTCTCAGCACAAAACATGCTGATGGTGAAGTAATTGATATGCTAATTCAGTTGATTGAATCATTCCACAGGTCAAAATAGCATCTTGTATTAAACATATATGATTATTACTTACTAATCAACAATACATGAAATGAAAATCTAGAACAAATATCAATCTCAAAATTAGTACTATCACAAATAAAAGGATATGAATCTTACAGAACACTGTTATCTTTTATGTAACATATGGGGACACTGTAGTCTTTTTGATGTAATCAAGTCAGTTGCTACTTCCTCTGTTTCTGTGCCTCAGAGATTTCTCTAAAGCCAAAGAGATGTATCAGTTCTTACCCATTAAGTGGGGCTGGAAGTTCAGGAAGGTCAATATTTCTTTGAGACAGGAGAGTAAGTCTGAGACTGAGGTTCTGAAGGCCCAACAAAAATGCTGTAAAGTTATCATGTTTAGACTCCTAGTAGATAAAGAGGGAATCTGGGAAAACTATACACACAGACACACACACACACACACACACACACACACACACCCTGTTAGAACAGGTTACAGATATAGAGACACTTGGCTCTGGCTACTGTACAATTGTCTTAGTTTTTTTTTTTTCTTCTATAGCTGTGATACAATACTCTGACAAAAGCAACTTGAGAGAGAATGGATTAGTTTAACTCACAGTTCAAGAGTACTATGTATCATGGTAGAGAATCTAGGCAGTAAGACCTTAAAGCTGCTGGTCACAGGCACCTACATGCTAGAAACAGACATGAATGAATGCAAGCCACCACTCTGCTCCACTCACACAGTCTAGAATCCATGTAGGGAATGGTATCGCCCACTGTGGATAGATCTTCCCACCTCAATCAATTCAGTCAAGATAACTCTCCAAAGGCATGCCAGGAGGCCCATCTCTGAGGTGATGCTAGATTCTGTTGACAACTAATACTGACCATCACAAATATTAAAATACCTACTCTTGGGAAGAGATTTAAGATGAGAATGAAACATCAAATTGTGTGCACAACTACAGGAAACAGAGCAGTGCAGGAAATTCCATGCTATACAAATGACTCCCAAGTCCTGTAGTGTACAGCATAAACAAATTAAACCAAACCAAAACCCCTCCTTTGTATAGCTTTTCCTATCAAGCTTCTACTTTCTTTGTGGTGCACTCTAGTTCTTCTTTTGGCTATATATTATATATTCTCTCATCTTACTTGCTACTGTCCACTTGACTGTTTAATACCTTGTCCTGGAATATGTTCAGAGGTGCTCAGCTAACTATGATACTAGTTTGTATTGTCTTGATCAATGAGACTTAACGGTCTGCATATTTCCCAGGCGTCCAGCTCTTTGTCATTGCAGCACCGTATCTTACTCTGTCCTGTCCCTTATAACATATTTACATGAAGGACCTTCAGACAAGTCCTTATCTCCACTTTGCTTCCAGAGAAGCCCTAAGACTTTCTTAGAAATCCCTCTTTCTACTTATAAGAAGAGTTCCAGTCTTTTCTATTCTCCTAAATTCTCAAAAATCTATGAAGGTGATAATTTGGTGACTAGTTCTATCTTCTTTTCTGTAATAAGAAAACAGTCTTCAAGTTGACAGTCACATGGAGCTCCTGAAAGCCTGTTTGCACAGAGGTTCAGAGTGTCCAAGGTCATTCCTAAGCACCAGGAGACCTATATCCCTTTGCTGATTGTATGTGTTTGAGTTTTTTAATTGAATGAGTAATCACCACAAAACGTTTTAAATTAGCATTTGGAAACACAAGGAGATATTAGAATGGTAATATTTCTTCTAAACTGACTTGAAGAAAATTGAAGTTAGGTTCTACAGAACTTTCAGGTGCACTTTTAAAAAGAAGAGAAGCGTAATCTGCTGCCTAGAGCCCAGATGTAAGAGAATTTTTAGGGAGATTGCTCTAGAGTGCATAGCTGAAGTGAAGAAAAGTAGGATGTTCATGGTTGGGAAAGCTGAGTCTGAGATGCATCATGAAATAGAATCCTCCAGTATTTACTTTTTAAAAAGTTATATATCTACAGTCATTTGTATGAGTGTGTTTGCGTGGGTTATGTGCATGTGAATGTAGATGTCCTTAGAGGCCAGAGGCATTGAATTTCTCTGGAGCTGGAGTTATAGGCAGTTGTGAACTGCTCACCGTGGGTGTTTGCAAGCAAATGGGAGTCAAGAGCATCAAGTGATCATAACCATTGAGCCGTCTCTCTAGCTCATCACTAACAGTTTTTTTAAACTTCAGTTGAATGGGTGGGTAATTATGACTCTGCAGTAGTAGTAGTTTTAAGGGTTAAATGAGAGGACTTTCTCACATAAAATCTCCCAAAGGACAGCCACTGCTCACTTCCAAGTGCAATCAGTGTGAGGTAACAGCATGCATTGGTAAGTAGACACCATAGACATACATGTGTTGGGGGTGGGGTGTTCCTACCTGCAAGAGCAAGATGAGGTTATGAAGGGATTCAGGGAGGAAGAAGCACTGTGGAATGCAAGAGAAACAATGTATCGATCAACAAATATATGAATCTTCTGTTCAATTCCAGGTAGAGAGAAGTAGTGTGCAGTCAACAATTCAAGGGAGCTAGAAGGAGATAGTTGGTGGGGCAGGTGGAAGATGAGAAGCTTAACAATTAGAAAACTCTTATTAGAAAGATGGAGGGTATGAAGGGGCTCTGGGCAGCTTGATCATGGTGAGCATGTCCCTGGCAGGCCTTGCCTTTCTCTCCCATTTCCTTTGCCTTCCTAAAAACTGTTTTATGCATTTCTAAAGATGACCCCCAAGGTCTATTCCCTTACTTGGCCAATTCCTCCTCCTGAGGCTGGCTACCAAGGTCCAGCTCTCAAAATATTGAAGTTCAGCAATCAAATGTTGCTTATGGTTCACCTAATTAACACAACTAATTATAATTAAGCACCTCATCCAGCATGGAGTTTCCCAGTTAACCTTTATAAACCACTATGTGTGATGTCTGTCTCCTCTCTATCCAGAGGCCATTCTTTGTCCAGTTCTTCTCTGGGACAAATACCCCAACACCTTCTCTCTTGCTCCCTTCCCCTCCTTCCTCATCCACTCTCCTGTCTTTATCTCTTATTCTCTGCCTCTGTCCTTCTGGGGCAAATAAATCTCCTTTGTGTTGAGAACTTGCTTTGAGAATTTGGTCTTGGGGGTCCTGAGCTGATACTTTTCCCAACAGGTTGTTTTTGTGTAAGAACAATTTTGGTATGAAGACAGTAATATCTCACATTTCATAAAAGCAACTGTGCATTAGGTCATGGTAAATTATCGCTAGGTATGAGATAATTGTTATTTCAAATAAGAGGAAACTGATGCACAGAAAATGTACTAACTAGTGAGTTTGTTCATAGGAGCACACTACATTTCAGTGTAAAATACTGTATTTAGCAGGCTAGCAATATCCTAGAGTTGGTTTTCTTATAATAACAAATGGAACATTAACATGATTATTTATCCATACACAGATAACTCTGTCATCATCAAATCTATATTAACAGTGACTGTTGAAATATTTTGAGGGGAAAGAACATTGAGCCATCTGTCTCAAAATCAAATTTGTCTTGTTTTTTACTGTAGCACTTCTATTTGCTAAACTCTCAGGCATCCTGCATCAGTGGCCACTAATAAATACAAGGCTTTATCTCTGCTTTTGTAAAGGGCACTTTGATTTAACATGGATGAAGGCAAAACTCATGTGCACATGAGCCAGATGACTACAAAGTATAGCTTTATGAAGAAAAACCAGATTGATTCCATTTGGGGAGAGATGTGACTGCCTCACGTGATTCTTTTGATCTTGGACCATGAATCAAATTCTGAAGGTCTCAGTTATATAGCACACATTCATAGTGTGAACTATTTTTTGCTGAAATTAAGTGTATGAAGGATCTCTAAAGCTGGTATAGCTTCTCAGAAAAGGTATAGGAGTGGCTTACCAGAAACATAAACCATTACTGAATTAGACAAAATCATGCTAAATTAATTAGAGTGGAATGCTTCTCTGTTCTTTCATTAAGGCTTATTTCTTGTATTTTTATTGCAATGTTAACTAGGTAAACTTGTAGAGCTTAGGAAAAATATGTGGTGACACTGGCATAACAGAAATGATATTTTAATAGAAAAGCAATAATGAAGGATAAATAGAAACTCTTTAGCTGAACCCACATTCTGATTTGAGAAAGATGTAACGTGAATGTGATGGTAATGATAATGGTTTTGTTGATGAAGAAGATATATATGACATGTTTATTAAAAATGGACTGTGTAGGATCCTTCTGGTTTCCATCTGTGCCCAAGCTGATTCTGTGCCACAGTGCTCCATACCAAAATACCATGGGGAGAGAGCTGGTCTCCCAGGAGTGCTGGCACACCTGTGAGCACAGGTAAGACCACCACTTCTGCTCCAAGGGACTTACCCAGAGACCTCAGGATACAAGAACTGAGGAGCAGCCTGAGATAGGATCCTTCTGATTTCTCTCTGTGCCCAGAGCTGATCCTGTACCACAGCGCTCCATACCCAAATACCACTGGGAGAGAGTTGGTCTCCCAGGAGTGCTGGCACACCAATGAGCACAGGTAAGACCATCACTTCTGCTCAAATTCCTGGCCCAATAAAGACTAGCCCAGTGTCATCAGGTCACAGGAATCAAGTAACAACCAGGGACAAGATCCTTCAGGTTTCTATCTGCACCCTGGAGCTGACCCTGTGTCACAGCTTTCCATACCCAAATTCATCCCGGAGAGAACTGGTCTCCCAGGAGTACTGACACACAGGCTTACAGGAGGGACAGGCCACAGTCAGAGACAGCAAGACCAGCTAACACCAGAGATATCCAGATGGCGAGAGGCAAGGGCAAGAGAATAAGCAACAGAAACCAAGGCTACTTGGTATCACCAGAACCCAGTTCTCTCACCACAGTGAGCCCTGGATACCCCAATACACCAGAAAGGCAAGAGTCTGATTTAAAGTCACATCTAATGACAATGATAGAGGACTTTAAGAAGGACATAAATAACTCCTTTAAATAAATACAAGATAACACAGCACCTTATGGTATCTTCTCCAAAATTGATCCTATAATCTGTCACAAAACCATCCTCAACTGATACAAGTAGATTTAAATAATCCCATGCATCCTATCAGATCATCATTGACTAAGGCTGGTCTTCAATAATAACAAAAACAATGAAAAGCCAACATACACATGGAAGCTGAATAACGCCCTACTCAATGATAACTTGGTCAAGGAAGAAATAAGGAAAGAAATGACAGACTTTTTAGAATTTACTGAAAATGAAGGCACAACATATCCGGACTTATGGGACACAATGAAAGCAATGCTAACAGGAAAACTCTTAGCTCTGAGTGCCTCCAAAAAGAAACTGGAGAGAGCATACACTAGCAGCTTGACAACACACCTGAAAGCTCTAGAACAAAAAGAAGCAAATACACCCAAGAGGAGTAGACAGCAGGAAATAATCAAACTCAGTGCTGAAATCAACCAAGTAGAAACAAAAGAACCATACAAAGAATCAACAAAATCAGGAGCTGGTTCTTTGAGAAAATCCATCCTTCCTTCCTTCCTTCCTTCCTTCCTTCCTTCCTTCCTTCCTTCC
>NW_021620662.1:3708023-3892957 GCF_004785775.1 Grammomys surdaster
TCCTTCCTTCCTTCCTTCCTTCCTTCCTTCCTTCCTTCCTTCCTTCCTTCCTTCCCTCCCTCCCTCCCTCCCTCCCTCCCTCCCTCTTTCTTTCTTTCTTTCTTTCTTTCTTTCTTTCTTTCTTTCTTTCTTTCTTTCTTTCTTTTTTCTTTCTTTCTTTTATTAAATATAGTCTAACAGGAGTCAAACTGAAAAAAGGAAACTTCAGTTAAGAAAATGTCTCCATCAGATTGTCTAGTAGGGAAAAGATCATTGAATATTTTCTTGATTGATGATTTACTATTGAAAATGCCATTTCTGAACAGCTGGATTAAGAAATTAGTCTGTACAAGATAGTAATTCTATTCCTTTATGTCCTCTTCTTCAGTGCCTGTCTCCAAGTTCATGTTTGATTTCCTGTCCTGACTACCATTCATAATGTGCTGTAAGATATAAGATGCAATTATCTCTTTCCTCTCAAATAAATAAATAAATAAATAAATAAATAAATAAATGGATTGTGTAAATTGTAGCTTATATAAATGCAGGCTGAAGTACTTTGAAAAAAGAAACTATACACTACAATAGTAGGGTGGGGAAGAAATGAGCTCTAGATGGCATTGCTGCAGATAATATGGAGGGGTCCTGTTTACCATCTCCACCATAGAACTAATAACATTCTGTCATACAATTTAGATTTAATCTGACTTATGGGAAATGAGACATATGCTTTCAAAAGTTTGAGGGTTAGGTTGTGAATTCCAGTTGAGTGAACTAACCGTTGTATTTTTGCTCTGGATATGATATTGTGGAAAATTTTATGTGGCACCAGAACACAGTCATTATGATGAGTAAATATGCATGAAACAAACACCTACAGCACACATGGAAGCAGACCTGCCTTAGAGAGCTACTCCTTCTACAGAGAGAAAAGTAAACTTCAGAGCCTGGACTATTGTAACCATGGTCTAAGTATTTTACATCATTTGAAAAGACTTGAAATAACTATTGCAGTTTAGTGTCCTTAAATGTTAAATATCATTAATGTAACACTTTAGGAATATTCCTTATATTTACATAGGTGCTGAATATTTTTGTATGCTTGAAATATTTTATAATTTAAAAAAATCTCTTCTTTCTAAGCAACTTACTTTTATTGAGTAATAATTCTTTTTTTTAGGAAAAAGCCAGGTGTGTGTGTGTGTGTGTGTGTGTGTGTGTGTGTGTAAATGAGAAGCAGGTGGATCATGAGCTCTAGGCGAGCCTGAGTTACATTACATAATGAGACTCTGTCTCAAAATAATAGCAGCAGCAATAATAACAATGCTTATAAAGCCAAACAAACCAAATCAAGCAAACCAAAATAAAACAAAACTGTTATGGTTTGGATTAGTAATGATCCTACAAGTTTGTTCCAGCTCTTGGTCTCCAAGTGGTGGCGCTGACCTGGGAGTGTTCTCTGTTCTATTCTTTTGGCTTCTTGAGCTTATGTGGGGGTGGGGGTGGGGGAGCAGGCCATTAGGGATGGGCCTTTGAATGTTAAAGGACTTCCTGTTCCAGGCATGCTTGCTGACTTCCTGGTTTGTCTGGGATGCAAGGACACCTGCGGAGTGTTCTCTTTGCCCAGAAGCCACTCCCTTTGCTTTCCACCATGATGGATGGATCCTCAGATACAGTGAGTCAAAATCAACCTTTCCTTTTTCATACCACTTCTGTCAGGGACTTTACTCATAGCAATGAAAAATCTAACTGAAATAGAACCAAAACCAGTAACTACAACCCAGTAGTCTTGTCGATTCTAAGCGAAGGCGATTTCACAGTTAAGATCCCGTTACTTTAGCTTGTGAGATTTCCTTTTTGAGCAAGGACAAGTTATTTTGAACAAGCCTATCAATACTTTTTTTAAAAAAAAATATATATATATTGGACACTGTAGGTTTGATGTTGGGGATAAAGCATGGGTAGATAATTGGCTATCAAGTCCAGATTATTTCATGGTCATGACTGAGTCAGAGATCCTATAAAACACAAATAAGTGGTTGTTTTCTCAGATTGTATTAAGTTGATAAGACTGCAGCTTGGTTCTTTTATGTTGCATGATGGCAGTACTCAGGGATGAGTCAGAACAAGGAACATTCAGTGCTAAACACGAACAGGCAAGGCAGCAATGCCGACCACCCTACTATGAGGCTCTGAGCTACCAGGTGGAGAAAACCTGGATTTCTGCTTTTTGAGAACCCTTGGTATGTGTGGCTCTTGAGATTGGCTTATGCAGTCAAACAGCTATGTCAAGACGGAAATTTAGGCAAGCAGATGATAATCCATGACGCATTCAGACCATCACAAAGGCATCAAAGTTTATTTGTATGTTAAGAAATGTCTGTAAATATGAACTGCCAATAGAAGCAGCAGGTAGGTCCAGTGACTCATCCTGTCTCCCTCAGCAAAGGGTCTCACAGCTAATCTTTGGTGTCACTTCTAGCAGATTCTTAATAGACCTAAGGAAGTAACAACCTTTACCCCCTACCAAAGTTGATGGTGAAGTGGAATTGAGGATTATTGTTGAGAAACAAACTGAAGATCATCTAAGTGAGGAGAGAAGATTTCAAAGATTAAAATAAACACATATTTTGTTTAAATTACTGAAAATGCTAAAGGTCCCATAATTTGGTTAAGAGTCCCTTAAGTTTATAGTATGAGTGTTCAGGCCAGATGGGAGAGAAGGGTGGCAGCATTGTCTTACCAAGGATGCTAATAGAGTATTCCTTTGGCTTAGACTGACTCACTTGAAAAAGAAGGGAATCTGAGCCCTAAGCTTGTAACTTCCCACTTTAATTTACTAGGGTTACTGCAGCACAGAGGCTGAGATGCAATGACTTTGCACATTTCTCTGCCCCTCGGTTGTCCTGGCCAGTGACTTTGGTAAGGCAGACATTTGGCAGCGTTTATACCTAATTTGAGAGCTGCTAAGTTCTCTGTGGCTAAGTTCATTCAGGCTCATATCTCTTTGATGACAGAAAAAAAAAAAACAGAGAACAAGAAAAATGTCAAGAGAACATCTACTTTGTCAGGAAGTGAAAAACATAAACTTTTACAGATCTAATATTTTATGAATTTATTGGGAATTTTGCACAATGTGTTTTGATCATACTTACCTCATATTCTCCCTACCCTAACTCCTCCTGATGCACCTTCACCTCCCTAACCCAACTAACTCTCTCTCTCTCTCTCTCTCTCTCTCTCTCTCTCTCTCTCTCTCTCCCTCTCCCTCTCCCTCTCCCTCTCCCTCTCCCTCTCTCTCTCCCTCTCAGATAACCTATCACCTCCAGTATGTGCTGTCCACCCACACATTCTCTTTGGTGTAGGGCCATCTCCTAGAGCATGGTTAATCTACCAGGGGCCACACCATCAAAGAAAGCTGAATTCCTTCCACAGAAACCATGAACTGTCCACAGCTCCTCAGAGGGGAAAAAGAACTCATGGTCCCCTTCTAGCCCCTGATAGAAGGCTGACTGGCTTTTTCTCCTGAAGTTCTTAGGTAGGCAGCCACATCTGCTATGACCCCGTAAAGGCAGAGGTCCTGCCCTATCTGGAAGACATTGTTTTGGATCATTACAAATGAAATTCGAAGCATGCAACTTGAGGTACAACTAATCGATATTTCTATTGATATACTTTAAGGAAATTTTTCCTCTTTATTATAGAGGACAATTTTGATGAAAATACTTAGCTTCAGCAATCATGGACAGATAGTAACATCTGGACTGCTGTTGGAATTGGTTTTTGAGTGTCTCTGCTTAGCTGAAGAAGGACAGAGTCTAAGGTCTAACCTTGGAATTTGGAGGACTGCTCCATTGAAGCAGTAGGGTGCATCAGTGGGCAGCATCAGAGAGCCCTGCAGTTTAACTATCCCTATTTTCAAATGCGTGGATGGTCTGACCTCAGGCAGCAGGATTTTTCTCTTGAGTCAGAATGAAACTTGGGTATTGACTTATTTCTGAAGCCCATTCTCATTTACTTTTTAATTTCTTAAAGAAGATTTATTTGCTTTATTTTACCTTACGTTTACTAGTATTTTGCCTGGATGTATGCATATACACCATGTGTGTGCCTGGTACCCTCAAAAGTAAGAAGTGGCTTGCAACTGAAGTTGCAGATGGTTGTTAGAGACCATGTGGGTGCTTGGAATAAATATTTGATCTGCTGTTAGAACAACCAGTACTCTTACCCACAGAGCCATTTCTTCATGGACATCGTCATCATCATCGTTTTGGGATTCAGAAAGAAGAGCAAAAAACAAAAATAAAACTCAGTCACAACAAGGAATCGAGGAGACTCCATTTTTACAGTGAACTGCTGTCAATGATGGGCAGTGCATTCTTAATGGCTCAGGTGTCCTCAAGAGGGTGGCATTTCTGATTAGGTGAGCCAAGATGGAATCAGTTTCAGGGAGCTTTGACTCTTACTTTGAATTAGATTCAGCTATGATAAGCAGTGCACAGACCTGCCAGCAGAGGGCAGTGCAGCAGCCGTCTAGGAGGGGAAGAGACATGAAGATGAGAGAAGGTGAAAAGGTGTGTAGTGGAGGTGACACAGGCCTTTAGTCCTAGCACTTGGGAGGCAAAGGACCTCTGGGAGTTCGAGGCCAGCATGGTCTACAGAGCAAGTTCCACAACAGCCCACCCTCACCACCACCAATCCAGTGGACTCTGGGAAATACTAAATAAAAGGAACCGAATTACTGTGAGACTTGGAGCTCGGGTGTGGTTGTATGGTGGAAAGAGATACAGCTTATTTCTTTCCTTTTGTGGAGCTTCTCTGAGTGAGTGCCATTAAGTGAATATTTTGCTTGTTGATCTATTTTTTAAAGAAGGTGAAGATCAAGAGCAGACAGGGAGACTGTAACAGCCAGGATACGGAGGTCCCATGTGAAACTGTCTTCCAGACAGAGCAGGACAGAAGCATCGCACATATGAACTCACAGCAACTGTGCTTGCCTGGGCAAAATCCCACCAGTCAGTGTTGTAGCATGGAGTAGGAGCAGATTCATGAGCCTCTACCTCTAACTGAAGCCACTCAGACAGTTGACATACTCCACACTAAGAAGTATGAGGACAGTATACATTGAGTTGATAGATTATTCTAAAATGAAGGCAACTAAGTTGGGGGTGGGGGGCAGAGCTAAGGAGGTGATGGTGGATCAGAGAGGATTAATAGGGAGGAGTTATGGGGAGGAATGGGTATAAATGTGATCAAAATACATTATACGAAATTCTTAAAGAATTAGAAATAATTTTTCAAAGAATGTAAAGATTCTGGCCAGGTCATCTGATAAAGGGCTCCATGTACAGGCATGAGGACTGAGTTAGGATCTCTAGAACCTACACAAAAAGCCAGGTGTGACTAATTGAGCACTGATACCTTAGGTAGGGTATTATTGCTGTGAATAGACACCATGACCAAGGCAACTCCTATAAGAACAGCATTTGATTGGGGCTGGCTTACAAGTTCAGAGGCTCAGTCCATTATCAAGTGTAGCAGCCTCCTAGAAGGCATGGTCCAGGAGGAGCTGAAGGCCACACCTACTCCAACAGGGCTACACCTCCTAATAGAGCCGCTCCGTGTGCCAAGCATATTCAAATCACCACAACCTGTAATTCCAGCACTAGGGAAAAAGAAATAAGAAGGTTCATGGAACTCTCTGGCTGGCCAGTCTAGTTTAATCACCAAGAACCTCTAGGTTCAGTGAGTTTCATCTCAAAAAATAAGGTTGTGAGACAGAAAGACACCAGCCTTAACTTCTGACCTCTACACTCACATGAATTCTTTCTCTCTCTTTCACACACACAAACACACACACACACACACACATACACACACTGTCATCTACATACATACATATTCATATACACATACATGCATACTCTCACACAGACATACACACACATATATATACATATATATATACATGTATATGTATATATATATGTATATATATACATATATATATATACATATGCATACATACACACACACATGCACACACACACGCTCAAGGTCGTGTAGATCTGACATTTTTTGATACTCTCACAGAAGGACTAGGAGGTAATTTAACTAGCCTTGGCCACAGAGTCTGGTGGCACAAAGAACCAGAGTCAGGAAGTAAAGAAACAAAGAGAGAGTGAGCTAAAGGGGACTGAACAGAAACAGTAAAAACAAGGCTTCTTAGTAGCTAGCTTCACAGTTAGTGGTCTTACCCCTGGAGGTGGACTGTACCTGTGTAAGCTCCAGATGGGCACCCCACTGAGGAGAAGACTTAAGGGGCTCTCCTCTTCTCTGCGTCCCCCTTTCCTTCTTCTGAAAATCTCAGTGCTGTCTGTATCGCATTGTGAGGTCTGAGTGCTGTGTCCAGGGTGAGTTCCCTCTCCCTCTCCTTTGTAATAGAAATGGTAATAGAAAGAATGATGAGATCCATGGATACCTGGGTTCTTTTGTGTCCTGAGTATTTCTGGGACAAGAGCCATAGAAATTCTTATCAAGATTTGTTTTAATAAGTGTTTGAACATTAAAGGAAATGAGTAACAGCAGCACATAAAAGGCCTTCACTAATGTAGTATACTGCAATTTTATGTGTCCCATCTTCAAAGTCATGATTTAAAATCTCTTTCGTCAGCTGACTTTTTTTTTTTACCTACTTCCCAAATTAGAACTGCCATCCATTTTTTAGATTTGATCCCTTTATTCTCCTTGGTGGAGCCTTTCCCTCTTAATGTGCCTACAGGATTGAGCATCTTCTTCATGTGCCTGCTTTTAATGAATCATTATGTTATTTAATGTCCATTCAGCTGTGAGCAGCCTCCAGCATGAGGTCTCAGGTACTGCCCTCAGCACATAGTCCCTCTGGGGAGAGGACTGAACTCAGGCTTGCTGGTTTTCACTAGCACAGTATTTCTGCTACTTAGGTCTGGCCACCTGCAGATTCCCTGGAAACAGCTACTGGATGTGCCCTGTTGTTTGTTAGTCTTAGAAGGCATCCATAGGGGTTCCAAATATATCAGGATTTTTGATAAGGGTCTTCTGGATAATGGAACAAAGCTGCAGCCTCTTTACCAGGCCAGAACCTGGGAATCAGTTTGCTCATTCCTCCTCCTGCATTTCTCAATGGTGTCTGTATCCTGAGCTATCTTTTTGTTTGTTGGAGAAGCCCTGATGATCTTTTTTCTGCTCAGTTACCTCACTCTAGGCTTTAAAAGGCCTTTGTTGAATATGCTGTCCCTTCTGCAGTGTCAGAGCTCCTGTTTCAGCATTGGCTTATGAGAGTCCCATTTCTTGGCTCCATCTTATTCTTTTAATTCTAGGAGCTCTACAGCCTTCTAAAATATTGAACAGTTCTCATGCAAGGTAAAGCCAGGCTTCTGCTAGTAAATCACCTCTAAGTGTGACTCTGAGAATAAATGGAATCAAGTTTTCAAGGTACCTGATGTACATAATTTAAAAGCTCTACTTTCTGTTTGGTTTTGGTACTTCCTGTGGAGGTGTGGTGTTTCTTTGCCTGTCTTCCTTCCTACAACATGGTGAATACATTTGTGTGACCATTAGAATACAATCTCAAGCCAAGAAGTAGTCGGAAGACTGAAAAGTGAAAGGGTGAACGTATCTGTAGATTCCATCTACGTCACGTCTATGATATCTACAGAGGTCTCCTATACTTGAGAAATGCCCTGAACATAGCTCAGGAGAAAATGTGGTCACAACACAACAGACAGCCCCTACATTCCATCATGCCTTACCATATGTGCGGGCAGTGTGTTCCAGACCCTAGTGAAGGCCAGAGCAACCTAGGAAACATTAAAAATGAAATCGTCTGCTAAGGCAGATGGGGTGGTGTATGTTTGCGATTGAGTGCTTGGGAAGCACTGGTAGACGGATGTTAGTCTATGAGTGGATCGTGCTATGTAGTGAGACTGTCTGAAAAGCAAAGAAGCAAATTCTTATACAACATATCCCAAACTATTTTCTCCCCATGACAATGGCATAGGATAGGTTCTGAATATCTGCTGCTAAAATGTTTCCCATTTTATTTTGAATGAACCTTGGAATCCTTACTTGGTGGTTTTAGCATTACCAATGTCAGAATGGATGTGATGATACATTCGAATTAAGCACAAAATGATACAAGAATTTTGGCATCCTGTACAACTTTGTGTGTGCATGATTCCCTGTGCCAGAGGCTGAAGAGCAAAAGGTGAAGACACAGTCTATGAATAATATGCCACCTATTTTATCTCTGTGACAAAGAAGTCAAAGCTATATGATTTGGTTGATGTATAGTTTGGTTTGATTGTGGGATTTACAGGCCTGAATGAGCACTGAATGGCATGGTTTCTCAGAACACAGCCTGTAACTATGGCTACCCATTAGCCTCAACAACTTGTGCTATGAAAAATATTACTTTTCGTTGCTTGGTTTGTAACACAATGAAGGAAAATAGAGCCTCAGAGCACTAGCCATTCAGGAGCTGAGGATGGCCAAGCAGGATCATTTTCTTTCTAGATAATGGGCTGTTAATGGGTCAGAATTAAATTAGGGCGCCAAGGTCCAGACTAGGCTTGAAGAGGTGTTCTGAGAAAGGGGTGTTTGTTGGAGAGCAGTGAAAAAAAATTACTCAAAGTCAAATCATGGGTACAAGCTGACAGTCTTTGTTCTATTTGAGAGCTTTCTCTGGAGATCTCCAGATAGCTCATCCAGATAGCTCAGCACTTGCAGAACAAGGCCCAGTCTTTTATTCACTTATCAATTCTGTCATTTACTGCAGGTTCCCTTTTGATTATCCCACGAATCAGCATTCTATGACTCCAGCCCCTTGATTCTTAGAAAAAGATTGCAAGCACATTAAAAAACAAAAACATTGCAACTGAATTCAGAGATCTGCATGCCTTTGAAAGCACAGACAATAAGTTTAGCTGAGTGGGATCCTATCCTGAAATTACCATTCTCACAATATCTGGGCCTGGGCCTAAACATACTCTGTCCCCGGCTGACCTTGAACTCAGCAATCTGCCTGCCTTTGTAAGTACAAGTCATACACTCAGCTGAGAGGGATCTTGCTCTGCCACCACCCCTCCACAAATTTCTCTTTTTCCTTCATATCTTTCTGACAAGCTGGCTCATAGTGCGGCTGCCTTTGTTCTTTTAGGTTCATCAAGCCCCTCACATAATTCATATTGTATCCTTATAGAGTACAGGTGCCATGACTACTAATTACTCCTCAACTCAGGAAATGTTTTCTTATCAACTTGGTCTTTCCTCAGCTCACACTCGGAATGTAGTAGGAAAGAGAGTTGGCAAGCACCTCGCAGCAGAGCAACGGAGAATGGTTTCTTGGGCTCCTAAGTCCCAGCCTGGAATGCACTTCTTATAGCAACAGCATGATGGGTTCCAGCTTTGTTTCCTGCCTCAGAGAGACAGCCCGATCTGACAGAGCCCTGTACTCGGACCATAGTGGAGATTATAGAACTTTTAAGAGGGAAGGTTGGGAGGAACTGGGAGGGATAGAGACAGGGGAGACTACAATGATAATATTTTTGAAAAAAATCTGTTTTCAATTAAAGAAAAAAATTGAAAGAGCAAAAAAAATCATAAAATTGATACATTATCCCCTAGCACCTTCAACTCTCAATTATTCACAATAAAATTCCACTCACTTTATGAGGTAGTTGTCCTAGATTTCTCAATGTGCTCTCACATCTCTCGGTTTCTATTTTATTGCTTGTTAGTGTCGACAATCAGTGGTGGTGCGGCACCAAGGAGAAACAGAATAAACAACGAGACAAGGGATAAAATCAAGGGAGCTCCCAACACATGTTTTTAAAATTAATAGTTAAAACTTAAAACTCTGAGTATAAATATTTTATAGAAATCCAAAGAATGTAGAAAATTTGAAAGCAGCATACAAAGGAAAAAATAAAGCCTTTACAAAGGAGTTTTCTTTCCCCATCCCCTTTGCCTGAAGTATGCTTTGTGTTTAAAGTATAATCACACATTTATTTTTCTGTGTTATCTTTGTCAAAGTTTCATTAAATGCAGTTTAATCTGATCTATGGGCTCAGTTTGTTTCTGAGTTTAGCCCTTCCTTTCTCTTGCTTTGCTTTGTAAGAATCTCAACTTCAAGGATTCCACCTCTGCTTCTGTCTGAGTATACAAGTTACTTAAGGCTTTTGTAAAAGTGCTGTCAGCTAGGTGACTCACAAATTTCAGAGATTTATTATTTGCATATCTGGAGACTGTGATGTCTGACATTGGCTACCAGATGCATTGTTCAGTTCTGAGAAGGGGCCCACTAGCTGTATACTAATGTTACATATGGTATGGGTAGAAATGCTTCGCCAGACCCCTTGTGGAAGGACACCAATACCATTCAAGGGGATATTTAGTTCAGCAGTGATCATTTCTGCCTGAACTCACTAGGTGTCATGGAGAGCTGGGCCTCTTGTGCATTTGGGTAACTCACTGTAGCATTCCTTCTGCAGCATTAACATAACTTACAGTTGAGTTATTTTTGGCCCTTGATGCTCAGTGTCTGCATAGATGCACTATGTGGCTCTCAATTTATCCTGCTAGGTTGGCAATCTACTTCCATTTTATTTTGTAGTCTTGTCTTGGTATGCTTTTAAAATAAATTTATGTTCTTATTAAATTCTTTCTATGGTCCCATATAAATTTCGAAAAGATTATTTTATTTTCTGAGTTATTCTCTTTTCTAGGTGTGTTTTCTTTTCTCGATCTTTCTCCTCTCCTTCTCCCTCTCTCCTTCTCTGTCTCTCTTTCATTCCCTTCATGGTTCCCTCCCTTTCTTGCTCTCTCTTTTTTCCCTACACCCCCCAACCTCAGCAGTATGCATACATGTAGTATGTAGCTAGTTGCTTAAGTTTGCTGCACTGCTTCCATTTTGGTCATTTCTTTCTAGGCTCTATTCAAATTGATTATGTTTGTATCTTGTTTATCATTTTCTTCACTGAGTTCAATCTTTTGAATTAATGTCTATTTTCAAATGATTACGCTGATTATTTTTGGTTAAAGGGTAAATATTGATTATAGAGACTCCTGGACATGGGATTTCTCTTTCCCTGCACACATACTGTTTATATAGAACCACTGGACTAGCTAGAGTCAATTGCTATGAATCACATCATCCAATTTCACAGAAGGTTTCTGTTTCCAGTTATGACCCAATGTGTTGCTCAGAAATCTTTCTAGAAGATTTCCTAACCATTCTTAGTCCTGTACCCAAAATTATTTCCCAACTAGAGAATCGAAGTTGAAGTCTTTTAGTTGTGTCAAATAACTTAAAAAACTTGCTATTAGAACTAAGATCATTTGCATCTTTCTGTGACATTCTTTAAAGTTGAAAGCATGTAGTTATTTTTCTTCCTTTTTATGGTCAAGTTAACATATGATGTTATTCTGTCTCAAAGCTCTAAGTCTGAATTTTGTGTTAATGAATCATAAATATGTCTGTAGCCCCAAACTCTCCCCTGAACTCCAGAATTGGTATCTGATGGATCTATATAAACAGGCATCTAGATCTCCCATACTCACACTGAAATAAGATTCCAGCACATTCTTTAGCCTTGTGCTGTCACCACCTTGGTTCATGACAGTTCATTCTTCTGGCTGTTGAGGCAAAACACCTTCGTATCGAAAGATTTCTTCTTATGCCCTGTTTGTACCCTTTCTGTTTACAGGACTTCTGTTGGCAGAAACTTAAAAATACAATCACAATCTAAACTCTTCTCACTACACTGTCCCTATCTATTGGCATTGTGGTAGACTGTTAACACAGTCTCATAGGCTGTCGTTAGGGGTATCTTGTTACTTTTTATTTTTGGACATAAAAATATTCATAGTGGTTTGTTTATTTTTTTCTTAATTTTATTTATTTATTTATTTATTTATTTATTTATTTATTTATTTATTGTATTTATTTTTTATGTGTGTGTTCCCTAGAAGTGGGGTTACAGAGAGTTGTGGGCTGCCATGTGGGTTCTGGGAATTGAACTCTGGTCATCAGGAACAGTGGTCAGTGATCTTAACTGCTGAACCATCTCCCAGCCCTTGTTTTCCTTTAAAAAAAAAAAAATAAAATAAAAAATCCAAGATTTGCGTGTAAGCAGTTGGTGGACTATACACATTCTTTTTTGTTAATGAAAACCTCTCCTTGTTGGTATCTATATTTCCAGATTATCCAAGGTTTTATTGAGATCTGCATAAACTTCTGCTAAATTGTTCACTGCTAGGCTTGAAGGTTTCTTTTTCCTTTTTAATGCTGTATCCTTTTCTCCTGCCTCATCTTCAGCCCTGCATTTTGGTTCCAATTTCATTACAGCCTATCTAACCTATGATAGTAAGGTACTACTGCAGTACCATTTTGATGTATCTATGGTATGTATGTCTGTATCCATCCATATCTGTCTGTCTGTCTATCTTGTCTAGCCATCCATCATAAACCTGTCTCTGCTTTGTTATTTATCTAGAGTCAAACATGGAGAGAAAAGACTTAAAAGGTAAAAGTCAAATGCCTTTACTGTGATTGGTGCTGCTCTTATCTGGATGATAGCTTTTCTGTGATTAGTGACCAAACTTGGGCTTGCTGCTCATTCTTGATTTTTTTTTTATTGTTGCAGAAAATCAATGAGTAAATAACTTTAATTCTTTGGTTATAAAAACAGATCTTTGTGTGTCACATAAATGTTCTCATTTTGATACTGCACATTTCAGAGACATCTACATTTTCTGAAGTCCTAAGAACATATTCAATAAAAATTATCACAGTTATTATTTGTTATAGGAATTATTTAAGTGAAAATGTACAAGGAAACCATTTAAGGAAAACTTATCAAATAAACTCATCAAATAGTCTAGAGACTATGGCAGGTCTTCATGACTCGAGGTAGCTCAGTGAGAGACCACTTGCCTAGTATACACAAGGCCACCTTGGAGCCATCAATCCACCCATCTTTAGATCAATAGAACTTCACAGTAAGGTTCATCTTTAAATGAGGGCCTTTGAATGCTTTTCTTCAAGAGTCTATAATACAGGTTATTAGCCTGTATGACTTAGAAGTTCTTTCAAGGTCATTTTCCACTAGTGAGATGTTGGTTTTGTGCACAGATCCCTGAAATGGCTCAAATTTTCATTCAGTAGATATTTCTATCTGCTCTTGGTGTGGGGTAAACTCTATCGATTGACACAGCTCACTGATGGCATCCTCTGCCATTTCTGTTCTCCTTGAATCCACTCGCCAGGTTTTTACTTGACTTTCCCTCAGTTCTATAATTCCTTTCTTTTTAGCAATGTCTGTTTGTTTGCTTGAATAATTAGTTCTTTCAGTTTCTCTGAAGAGCATTTCTAAGACTGTGGAAGGATTTTTTTTTATGACAGTTGCTTTAAAATTCATGTTGAATAATTCCAACCTGTGCGTCATTAGCATGAACCAGTTGTCTCTTTGAGCTGTGACTTCCCTTGTTCTTGATATAATGGCAATGTTGCATCTTAGATGTTTCTTGATTATGTTAGTCTTGATTATGGCTTCATTTCTTGTCAGTATTTTATTTTATTAGGCAATCACTGTGTTTAGGGTTTTCATTCAGATCATTTTAGCTCACGGTTCCAAATGCTCTGGTCTTTTATAATCACACATATTATTTGGCTTTGTCTTAACCTGTTGTCCCTATCATGATTTCCTGAGGAAGGAAGAAATTTTCTGAGTCTGTGTGCTCAGTACACTAGATAGAAGAGGGAAGTTCCAGGCCTAAGGGGTCAAGACACTTTCCAGTCGGGACTTTTTTTTTGACAAAATACCCCTTCTCCATGACCCTGACCATATAATGTTCCTAATTGGATGGGGCTGGGGGAAAATCTCAGTCTCACCAAGAACAAGAAGGGACCTTAGAACAGGTTGTTCCTTATAGCTCTGTCTTATCTGCTTTATTTACTTGCCTGGGTCTGTCTTGGAGGAAGGGAGGAAGGGAGGAAGGGAGGAAGGGAAGTAGGGAAGGAGAGAGGGAGGGAGGTAGAGAGATAGAGAAGGAGAGAGTGAGGGAGAAAGGTAGACAGGCAGGGAGGGAGGGAGGGAGGGAGGAAGAGAAGGAGGGAGGGAAGTGTACTTTACTGATTGTTATGGATCTGGCTCCTCACTAATCCCCTTATTCATGTGTGACTGCTCAATACTGCTTGTCTGATACTGTTGAGACACCAACGGACTTTATGAGAGAGAAGAGTCTGTTTGAGCTGCTTTCTGTTGCCATGTTGAGTATCAGTGAATAGTAAATATGAGTTATATTCTTTTGAATGATAGTGACACAAGGCAAGCTTATTGTACTATTCTTCTAAATTTTTAGTTCCAGCTCACTTCAGTCTTAGCACTTAAAGAGTTTTCCTTTGCTTGCTTCTGGCATTATTTCCACAGTTATAGCACTTGATATGGAAAAGCAGGAAGACATGAGTTGAAACTAGCTTAACATTGGCTTTCCATTATGCTCTATTTGAGGTCCTACAGGTGTGTCCAGTAATATAGTCACATTCTGTCTGACCTGTAGACTATCTGTGTCAGCTTCTACCTCCACCAGTTCTTCCCTTGGATTCATTCCTCCTCTGCTGGAGGTCATTCATCAGAACAGCTCATTTATAGTACCTTTCTGGAATAATTGTGTGGAGAACTTTCACACACTTACATAGCTTCAATGTGGAAGGACAACCAGCTCTCCCTAATCTTCTAAGTGTAGAATCTTATAGACAGTCTTGTCTTCTGCTGTCATCATACTCTGTGCTCCTAGGTGTTTCCAAATGCCTAAGGCTAAGACAGATTCTCCAGAAATCATGTGCCATATACCCTTGGAGCTCAATAAGGAGTAGACAGGAAAAGAGAGCCTGGCTCTTTTCAGCACTCAAGTTTTAAATCTGATTCACTGGGACACTTTCTAATTACTAGTAGATGGAACAGCTTCTTTTAGTGGCAGAAATGGAAACCAAAACACCACTCTTAGACATGCATGAATTCCCATTTGATTCTTCACTGAACTCTGATTTTTAGTGCGTGCAGGTTACTGGGGATAGTGGTTAAATTATCCTTAACGTGCTATACGTGGATGAATATAGCTTGAGTTGTATAATGTGGAGGTAATTATTGTCTGTTATTCTCAGCTTTGGAACTTCACCAGAAATCTATGGTAATCAGAAGATTCTTGTTCACTCTTCTAAAATTAATTTTAAATATTTAATCATATGAGCTAGAAAATATTCATAAAATTATTCCATTTCAGGCAATAAATTTTGATATAATTACAAAGTCCAAAGTGAAGAACTTATGTCCAGATGCCACTTGCAGCTTTCACTTGTGCACATAATATTCTATGACATAGTTAATAAAAATGTTATGTATTGCTATTTCTTAGTATTATGCTTATATAAAAAGATTTAAAGTGTTTGTTACTAATATCTATAAATTTAGAACTCATTTGTAAGAATAATGCAATTGTTAGGTTTTGACTTATACTCAAAGATAATGGTTTTTACAAGATCCAGAAAACAGAGTTGCAGTAACCACTTTCCAGAATTTGATGCAATTAAAGGTTTCTGGCATAAAGAGCTTAACATTTGGGCTTCTAGGCAAACAGCCCAGGGCTGAACAAAACTAACCTCCATGACTCATTGCTGTATTTATCACTTTAAAAAATTAGCAGCTATGAAGTGGTTGGATTAGTCTGGGGAGTCCTGGAAAGTTCCAAATGAAGATTATTTTTATTCCTGGATATTTGCTACAGTGTCATCTCTCATGTAGCTTCTATTGGAGGCTACACACTTGCTCTGCCTGAGTGTGCCCTATGTAGAGTCTTACATTATGTCTTATGTTCTACAATGAGGTGGCACTAACTTCCTCTAAGTTCTTCAACTATAGTGTAGGTTCCTCCTGAATTTATCTCCTTGAATTCTTCACTAGACAAGTAGCAAACTCATTAGAAATCCACGATTTTCAAAAGACCTTTCTTTCTATCTCTCTGGAACTCAAAGAATTCTTCTTATACAGAATGTTGGGGATGGGTGCTATTCTATTGGCTAAATTACTGTTGAATATACAAGATCTTGGATTGAGCAGAGAATCAATGCAGGTAAGAAATAGATTCATAAAGGAGGAAAGCTGCTTGAAATACTAACAATACACAAAACCCTTTAATTGCATTTTTGGGGAGCTGACCCCATAATCCATGTGCTTTAGATATCAGTTAAAAATTATCTGAGGTTTTAAACTGTGAACCAGGAGTCAAGGTTGTTTTATTTTTAATAAGAGAAACTCAAGTTGGAGGAATAGGATGCTATTGATGCCAGAGACATAAAGCTCTCCAATTTTTGAATTAAATGGAAACATGTAATAAATTAGGGAGAAAATGCAATTCATCCCAAAGTAATCTAATTGACTCTTTTGCAATACTTGAGAACATAGTGCATCTAAAGTTCAAATCAATTTCCCAAGGCAATCAATATGACAAAAGAGATTTAAAAAACAAAAGTAAAACACAAATGTCTGGAACTGCAGGACTATGAAAAACAGGAAAGTGAACAGGCTTAAGCCTAGATTGGATTTTGGCTTCTTCTGTCAAGTGGATGGGCACATAGCAAGCATCAGAAGAACTTTAGAATTCTCCCTCATCTTGGGTACTACATTTTGTAATTAGCAAGTCCTATTTACTCTACTCATTTAATTTACCTCAAATATGTTGACTCTTCCCATTCTTTTCTCTTTATTTTTCTCTTCTATCTATTTATTCTCCAGATAGCAGTACCTTTTCAAACACATGTTTTAGTGTAACCCATGCATTTGTCTAAAGCCCACATTAGTTTGAAATTTTTATTGATTCTCTTTTAGTCTTTGAATAAATTTCACGTGTCCTTCATGATGTGCCATGCCCACTGGGTACTTGGTCTTACAATATTATATTAACTACTATAATATCAATATATTATATTAATATTATATTAATAATTATAATTATTATTATATTATAATATTATATTATGTTATATTATTATATTAATAATTATTATATTATTATAATTATAATTATTATAATATTAATAATATAATTATTAATATTATATTAACTACTTTTCGTAGTTTGGGCCAGTATGGGCCTCCTTTCTCTTTTCCTTTTTTCGTGGACCACTTGACACCCCTTTCACAGAGTGCACACATATCAACTTCAGAATACTTTGAGATACTTCTGCACTACCCTGACTCAGGGGGTATTCTCCTTTGTTGTCCAGTTACAACTTATGTGCAAGACAGGATTCTGGTACTACAAGGCAAACTACTTGAAGAGGGGGACCACATCTTTTTGATTGTCTGTATTGTATTGTCTATGGAGCATATGACATGTGTTCATGAGTATTTACTCAATGAATGGATTTATGTCTAACATTGTATAAAACAGATCATAAGGGAAACCATATCATAAAAATATCATTATAAGGTTCATAGAAATTATTCTGAAAGATAATCAGGACTTAAGTCTGTATAACTGGCCCTTTGTAGGACTTTATGTTGCCAAAGGCTTCCCTCAAAGTTGGAATATACTCATCTTTGTTAATATCTTTAATTTTGTTAAAGATAGCTTATATTTTATTAATAAGTTGAAAAACAATAGAATATTTAAAACCAAAAATATAACACTTATTGATATATGTACAACTACTTTCATATTTGTGTATTCTATGGCACATTTTTCCTTCAGAAAAAAATATAGCCATTAAATACAGCCTTCCTCATATAATGTTTATATGTGCATAAATTTCCAAAGATGTCTGTGTGAGTATGTGCATAAGTACAAAAACCCCATGAATGTACTCAGAGGATCTGTATTATCCAGCTTAATTGAGGAACTGGGTCTGGTGGAAAGGAGAGAAAGGGACTCAAACATCCATTCAAATTCATGAAGAACATGGAGCAGATGGTATGTTGGGAGACTCAGTAGTTATCGTGAAGCTTTCAGTTCACACTGCTTCTTTCTTATGGAGCAGCAGCTGCCTTGGCAGTTCACCACAGTGTGGTTTCTGTCTGTGCCCTAGAGTGTTTTTCATTAGCTCAGCAGTGATTCAATAAGTTGTTTATTCCTGTGTAATTTCTCTTTCTCATTAAACTGGCTTTCCTGCCCTTGAACTTAGACTTACACATGGCTTTTGGTGTCTTATTATTCTTTATAGTCTAGTATATTTATTAGTCTTATATTTATTATTTATTAGTCTTTATAGTGATTTTCCTGGACTCAGGATCTTTTCATCTGGAGCATCTAAAAGATTAATTCTCTTGTAGAGTGAAGAGGAATAACCCATGCTCCTTCCTTACAGACTTATACAGTCTGCTGAGCGATTTCTTCCCCTTTTCTATGGTCTTTTGTTTATATATATTGAGATGATGTTTAAGCATTCAGATTTCAGTTAATAACTTAGGAGAGGGTTTTAGGTCTTTAATTATTTTGGCTATTTCTATGTGTAGATTTGGATGAACTTAAGGTGTGCATAGGGATGACAATAGAATGAAGAGATGCTACTGGAAGTTCTCAGTGAAACTGAGTAGACCGGTTGTCTGGAGAGACGACCACAAAGGAGGAAATGGCTGCTTTTGTTGTCCTTGTTTTATATGTGAGAAATCTGTGATGGAAAAGAGTGTTTGTGATGGAGAATTGAAGACATCATTGCTAGAGTGAGGGTTTAGAAAACGAAGATAAAAAAGGGTATGAGTTATTTGAGGAAGGATTAGCCTGTTGTTGACCAAGCAAAATCTTTTGTTATTGTTGTTGTTCTTACAGTAGGAAGAGACTAGGAAAGGTGAGCTATGGGGACAGATAGGTTTGTGTGTGTGTGTGTGTGTGTGTGTGTGTGTGTGTTAGAAGATGAAGGAGTTCTAGTCTTGTAGCTGAAGTCCAGTAAGAAAGCAGGAGCTGAATGTCACTGTGGCCTCTAAGAATGATCTCTGTCACCCTTTTCTGATCCTATGAAACACTCATGGTTTGAATTATTATGACATTTTAGCATAAATTTTATCAAGAGTTCTTTTCTAAATTATCCCTTAAAAGTCTATATTTGGGAGGAAGAGCTAGCATAAACCTTTATGTATGAATTAAAAAAAAAAAAGATCCAGAGGTTGAAATCTTGCTTAGTTCATGGCACTTTGCCACTAAACCAAAGGAGACAAAAAAAAAATGCAGCTTTGCATACTCCCTTCTTGCAGTTTTTTCTTCCTCTAAGAATTATGTTGTCTAGGCAGATAACCAATAAGCATCCTTTATCCTAGAGTCCATGCTAAAGGCTGAGATAAGGAAAAGTCTAGTCATTTTTATAAAGTTGTTAGAAACTCACTGCAAGGGGCTGGGGACACTGATCATTGTGAAGTGAATCCTTTCTGGGGAAGAGGCTTCTCTCAGAGGTGCCGGATTGTGGGAGGGTAAGACCCAAGGCAAGGACATGCTGAGAAAGAATGGCATGAATGCCCAGCCACTGTGTACATCTCCATCATACTCAGGTACATCCCACGGGGTGGTTCAATTTGGCTATTTAACATGAGCATTCAAAGTGGCAGTCACTCAATACTAATAGAAAGAGAAAGGAAGAGCAGGAAAGAAGCCAGGGCAGTTCACATTTCAGTCTTAGTTCCTAGAGCATTCTAAACCACTGAACAGATTCCTGTATACCTGTTGTGGTAGACAGTTAATCTCAACTCAAAAGTTTCTACCCACCTTTGATCATTCAGTTCCCAGATAAGAGACACACAACTTTTATATTTATAATAAGCCTTTAATGCACTAGAGCTGGCAGATCTACCCTCTAAGCTATTAGAATCTACTTCCCTATTAATAACCTGTAGTTATGACTTGCCATATGCCATGTGGGTTGAACATGGCCAGTTCTTACAATCCCCTACCTTATGGCATCTCCTTCTTTCCCTCCTTTACTTCTTCCCTCCCTCCTCATGTCTCTTTCCAGGCCACAAGCCTAGGAACCTAAAACCCTGACTATGTCTTTTCAGGCCAGCTATAGGCATTTTTCTGTAGGAATTTTTATTCACCAATCAGAGAAAACTTGGAGACAAGGTTACATAGCATCACTTGTGTACATGCAGATTCTCTCCTTTCTGGGGCCAGCCAGGCCTTGGGGGGTCAGTATTTATCATTACAATATGTAGCAAAAGACCAAAACTCAATATATACCTTCCTATCTGGATAGCATTCATGCCATCCATTCTTTCAAGACCCTGTCTTAGTCCCTGAACATCTCTACTTATGGATATCTGATATTGATGAGCCACTGCTTTGAAGAAGGAAAACAGATAAATAAAACAGCTGACAAAAACTTAAGGGCAATAGCTGAGTAAGCACTGTGTTGTGAGGAACTGACTAAAGACTCTTGGAATTCAGAAAATGACCAGTGATAACAGCAATGGCTTGGGTCATGAGAGAACACACTGCAAGAAGGTACCGTGAAAGAACAGAACTGGATTCATTAGAAAGGAAGCATCTTGAGGAGGAGGGATCTTGAGACTTTGGGTCCCTAGGAACCTGTGCCTGGTGAGAAGCTCTCTACTGGTGCCACATACAAACAAGGTCTGGAAAGAAGAAGGGAGGAAGCCCTAGGACTCATGGCCACACACTCCTGTGTGAATGTGAACATGAACTTGAACAAGCCAGAGAAGAGCTGGGTTCCTTCTGACCTCTTGATGGATTAACACAGCAGTTGACATGTCTATAATTTTTTTTGTTTTACAGATCTATTGTACATCCATTCTCTTTACTCTTTATTATCAACTGCGAAAAAGGAGCCAAAACGTAAGTGGCTCCAAGTGCCTGTGTCTTAAGTCTGGCTGTTGATCATAGAGTCTCTAAGTTAAATGACACAGAACATATAGAGTGATGTCATGAAGTAGTAAACCAAAGGCCATGGTGAGTCACCCTCTGTGGATTGGATAGAGTGTACTAGAGACTGGGAGTCAGGTCAGGTAGAAGTTGTTCTGGGTTAGCTTATTAGTTCGTAGACCCAACAAGAGAATTGCATTGCATTTTGATGGCTTGGAGCTTCATGGGTCTGAGTATTTAATCAATTGGAAGGGATTCAGAAAGTACTTTCAGGCACCAGAGACAGTATGCCAAAGTTTACTAATTTCTCGAAGATACTCTTCTGCAATGGACTTATCATTCCAAATTGGCTAGATTCATCTGTAGGCATGATTTTTTTCCCCTGCTAAGCAAAAGGCATATTTTCTTGCATTTTTAAAGCCTTGTCTCACCATTCCTTTCAAACACTTCTTTCACTACATTTCCTTTCTATTATTATTTTTGTAATATATGCAACCCTGTAAGTCATCTCAACTCCCCCCCCCCCCGCCCAACCCAAGAAACTCATAGACTAGATTTTAGTAGGAGTTTCTGTTTATTGTCTTAGGGCTCTGCAGTTTGGACTGTAAATGACTCCTGAAGGTCTGTGTGTGGAAAGCTTTGTCCCCAGCTCAGAGTCACTTGGGAGTGGCAGAACTTTTCTGGGGTGGAGCCTAATGGGAGGAGGTTAGTGTTGATGGAAAGGAGATTGGGTGTCTCTTCTTTTTCTTTTACTTTCACCTATGAAGGCTTTTTCTTTACTGTCTTCCTGCCATGATTCTGCATAAGCACAAAAGCTTCTAAGTTAGGAAGCATCTAGAGGGATGGCTCAGATATCTTGCATATCTGATATGTACATTACAATTCATAATAGTAGCAGAATTGCAGTTATGAAGTAGCAACAGAAATAATTTCACGATTGGGGTCACCACACACGAGCAACTATGTTAAAGGGTTGCAACATTAGGAAGGTTAAGAATTGCTGTCCTAAGATCACCACAGGTAGTTGGTACTCTTTCTATGGGGTTTTTAAGAATTGTATCTAGGCCACACAGTGCTAAAGTTAGTCCTGGGGACATCTAGGTCTTTCCAAGCCATGTTGTCTAACCTCAGGATCTGTTGTTAGAGTTGGTCATGGACCATGCAGCTTCCTTTCCTAACCAGTGTTTTTACCCCACCCCTCCCAACCCCAGTTCTTCTCCAGTCTCTGACTCTCAGTGCAGCAGTACAGAGTATACAAAACTTGTCTTACTGTGGCAAAGCAGGACTGAGAAATCAGGGTCCCTTTCTTAGAAATGCTCCAGTGGAGAAGATGAAATTTTATTACATTTTAGGACAGTCTTTCCCAAGTAAGTAAGAATTTTCTTTTGAGCCAACAAAACAACTCAGGCACACCCAAGTGATAGTGTGTGTAATACTAATTCCCAAGAAAAGGGGACTGAACTGAACAGCATTATGAACAGAAATATAATTTCTGAACTGAACAGAAGTATAACAGCACATCATAAGGTGAGAGATGGATGACTAACATTCATACTGTGACTTTCTTCTTTTCTCTGAGAAAAATGACACAATCATTTGGCGTTTAAAAGATTAGATATTTTTTAGACTTGTTTATTGAAGGGACTCTGGCCAGCTTGAGTGTGGCGAGCATGGCTCTTGCACGTCTTGCCCTTCTCCCCCATTCCCTCTGCATTGCTAACAACTGTTAGATTACATTCACAAAGCGAGCCACTACTATCCTTTATTTGGCCACATCCTCCTGAGGGTGACTCCAAGGTCCAGCTATTAAAATATTAACGTCCAGAAATTGAAAGCCCACTTTGGCTTACCTAATTAACATGCCCAATTATAACTAAACACATCATCCTAGCACGGGGGCTTTCCCCTGTTTATTTATAAACTTTTTCCTATTTACCATTTCTGTCTCCTCTCTGTCCAGAATTAGTCCTTTGTCCCTTTAGGACAAACAACCATGTCCCCTTTCCTTTGTTCCCTTCCCATTCTCCTGTATCCTCTTTCCCTGCATATATATCTTATTCCCTGCCCTCTGTCCTTCAGGGGAAAATACATATCTTTTGTTCTGAGAAATTGGTCTTGGGGATCCAGAGCTGATACTTTTTAAACATCCATCTTTATTGTTTTCTCCCTAGTATCCTCTTCTATATCTTCCCATCTCTCTTTAAAATCAGGTCCAATACTCAGTGCCTGTGAGAGATCTTCTAGGTGCCGAGGGGCACAGCAAACTATATCAAAATACTCAATGCCATCTTGACAACTTCTTGGCCTTTACAGACTTTGTAACAGAGTTGTTTTGTCAAGTCATGCTCAGTGCCGTTTGATCTATAGAGTCACCCCTTCTTCATACACCAGCATCTCCATTGGCTATGTCTTTCCTGTAATAAGTTTTTCCTGGAGCTAGAATCACCTGAGCATATGGTGAAGACGTATGATGACTAACAAGAGATATCCCAAGTTCATCCTTATTGATGATTTTTAAGTTCATTACTTACACATCACCAGGGGATATTATGTGCCTGCTTTCGGAGTCTCTGTCTTTGCAGCAGCTAGCCCCAGGACTGTGGTGTACAAAGTACCTTTACTTACTGTGTCCCATGGTTCTGCTATCCTTCCAGCAAGCAGATTCTGTATGATATCTGTTAACAAGCAAATAGAATAGCTAACATACATCTCAGGAAACCTGCCTTCCAGCAAGCTTGAACCCTGGACTTGGGACAGGTTTATGGGCTTTTTGTTCCTATCTGGGCACTCACCTGTTTCAGTTAAATATGTACTAGATAGTAAATTATCCAAGCTCTGCTCAAAGTTGGCTTAGTCAAATCTAGGGATGGTTTGGCTTTTACAGAAAGAAAGCCAAGGGTTGTTGACTAGTTGTTTGCTTGGTCCAACAACTCACCTGCACCATCAGGAACTTAGCTGTGTCCTACTGACCTGCTTGTCTTCAGTCTCATGTCTTTGTGTCATGATTCTCATATAGAACGTATGGTGGCACCATTGATGGCCTTTGTACACAGAAAATAAGCAGATGGCTATCATCATCTTTTTTGCTCAGTAATTGGCTCTACTTCTAGCAAAAGAAGCTAGGAAAGACATCAATTCTTTCAGCCTTGCTAGTGGACAGCTGCACCAGAGATGCCAGTTCAGATGTGTTGGGGTCCAGCCTCAACACAGGATCGGAGTTCTCAACTGGAAGCAGGGATACCTGGAAGTCACATAATAAATATACAGACTACTTTTTGGGTACAAGCTGATAGGCAAGTTTTCAAGGCTTAGAGCTTTTCTCTCGATCATTCGCTCGCAGCTTAAGGCTGCGCACACTCTGCATTCTCCTGCGCACTCTGCTTTTCTCCTGTGTGGTTTTCTTTTCTTGAACTCCCAAACTCCTACACACCACTGTGCATTCCCCTCTCACTCTCATACACTCTTCACACACATCTCTCATATACCTCACACACGCCACATGCACTCTCCTTTCACTCACACATACACTCTCCATACACACCTCCCATTCTCTCTTCGCTCACTCTTCACTCACTCTTCTCATGCTCTTCTCATGCTCTCTCACTCTCTCTATACATGTTCTTTCATTCACCTTCTCATCCACTCTCTCACTGACTCTCTCTCTCTCTCACCACATTCACCTCACATACTTCTTCACCTTATTCTTGCCCCAGTCTTTTATTGATACTCCAAAAGCAGGTAGAAAATAAGACATTGTATAATCATTGCCAAATCAAATTCAATAGAATAACCACATCCCACAAAGAATTAAGAGTTACAATTTTTCCCTAAAGTTTCAAGCTTCCCTATTCCCAGGCCTATAACCAAAATAATAATAATTGCAAACTTATCATTATTTAAACTTTAATTTTTAACTTATTATACTTCAGAGTTCAGAGCTCCGAGGTCAGCTACTTGCATTTTCCTGTGAAGCTCTAATGATAAATGACATGGGCAAAGCTGCCAGGCAGTGGCCAGAAAGGATCAAGTTAACCCTTAACTCAGTAGTTCCGCTAGCTTTCTGCTTCTGTACATTATACACAATGACTCTCCTAAGAGGCTTAGTGTTTTGGCTTAGTTTTACTAGTATAAGATTTTATGTATTCTATACTTCCTTATCTAGGCACCACCCTTAAATGTTATGCAAAACTTATTTCATAACTTCAATCGATTTTTCCTTTCTTGGTGTCTCTATTTCATTTTCTAATAATCTCTTCAAACTTTCTTTCGAAGTCAAGCATTAATCTGGAACTACCATTGTGCAGTTATTGCATTGTTTCCAAGATGAAAACACAGCATGCACCTGGGCCATTGGGACTGTGCTGTGCTGTGTCTTATGCCTCAATTTTTAATTGCTTAAGAATCATTACATCTAGGAACAACTAGTTTCACAGAATTCACCAGAGCAGAAGGAGAAAGAAATAAGAAAGTCAGATATAATAGAACAATTATGCACACCAGGACCAACTGAAAAGCAGTCATGCACAAATGAAATCTATACAGCCATTGTCCAGGGCTAAGGTTAGGAGAAATGGGAACAACTGTTTTTTTGCAAAGAATTGCCACAGGCTGCTGAGATGTTTCCATCCTGGCCTACTGCAGGTAGTCCCTTATTTCAGATGGCGGGTCCCCTGGAGGGATGTGTCTCCTGGTTCTCAGGGTCCCAGACACCATCCTCTTTACAAGGAGCTGTCGCGGGCTTTTGAGATGTCTCCATCCCGGCTTACTGCAGGCAGTCCTTGTCATTGTATGCTGTCCCCAGCCCAGATGGTTTTTAAACGGTCCCAGTTGTTGGTAGTTAGTTCTACTCTGTGAACATGGTTGAAGTTTTTCTTGCAATAATGTAGATATGGCGTGTTCCAAAATCAGGATCTGAAAACTGTCACTTTTGTCTTAGGTTTGTCAGCTCTTCTTTTTTTCCCATTAGAAGACACCAGTTGCCTTGTTGTTAGGATCCCACCGAGAGGGTCTTGTGCTGAGAAGCTGAGCTCTCTAGCTAACAGTTATTCGAGCAGCCTTGGAAGTTTAGCTTCCAGCCCCAGATAAACCTCAGAAGATCGTGTTAGCAGCTGACACTTGAAACATAGATGCAGAGCCACTGAGCCAAAACTATCAGCTGGTTCTACATCTTTAATTCATAAACACGGAAAAAGATATTCGCTATTTCGAGCATCTACATTTTGGGATAATTTTTTTATAGTGTTGCAGGTGGTTTACTTTAATAAACAATAGAAAATTGCATAAACACATGAGAGAAATGAGGCAAGGGAGGAGAGGTGGGAACTAGGTGAGAGGCTCAGTTGCTTTCTGTAAGGTCCTGTTGCTCTGCTGGAGGTTAGTCCCCTTGTTTGTCCACCTTTCCACTGCTTGTCCACTGATTCCAGCAGACAGTGTAAAAGTTAGGAAACAATGGGCGAAAGCTACGGAGAAGGCTTTCTTTGGATCTTCATAAAAAGTGTGTTGTGCAATAATATTAAGAACAATTGACTCAGTTTTGGATAAAATGACCAGAATATCTGCTACCACCCCTGTGCCAAGAGTGCATTTAGGCGTTAGACACCATAAGCTAACTTGTAGGCTTTGTGGGTGTTCTAATAGACACTTGATGTCTATGTCAGTTCCTTATTTATACTGTAACAAAATATGTTAAGAAATAGTAGATGAAGAGGGTACAAATGTATTCTCTAAGGACTCAGAATGTCAGTAGTCCAACATGGGCTCTAGAGACTAAAATCAAGGCATGAGGAGGACAGCTTTCATTCTGGGGGAGCTGGGAAGAACCCTTGACCTTTGTTCTTCTTTTTCCTTTATGACTCATCCAACAAGTCTAGTTCTTCTGATTCCTGGTATCTCTCACATCCTCAAATTCATCAATCCAACTTCTCCTTCCATGTTATTTCTGCTTTCATGATGTTGGTGTTACAACTTCCCTCATATGTGGATGTCGATAATTAAAATGGGCTCATCAAGCTAATCCTCAATAGTCATTCCCTTTCAAAATTTCTTTCTTTCTTTTTTGTCGTTTTTTCCTTTTTTTTTTTTTTTTTTTTTTTTTTTACAAAACTCTTGTTAGGTGTGCTGTAATGTACACATAGATTTGGAGCTAAAGATGTGAACATATTTGGGGAGTTATTTATTCTCTCTTTACTATGTCTGTGACTCATGTGAATGACCATCTCACTACAGGTCTGTTGACCTGCTGACGTGCTTCTAGAACTGCAGAAAGAGCAGTGTGGCTGTTTAGAGAGTATTTCCGACTCCCCACATTTCTAATTCCTAAATAGCACATTTGTTCACATTCCTGCCCTCAAAGCCTTGGAACTGGAGTATGATTGCTGGTCTTGTTAACCTGACTGGATTTCATCGTCTAAGAGATACATCTCTGGGCATGTCTGTGAGGTCCTTTCTACAGGAGATTTATTAAGGGAGGTTATACTCACACTGAAGGGGAGCTGCATCTGCTTGGCCTTCAACTTCTTCCCAAGCAAATGAACTCACAACTAGAGTTAAGATTCTCCGTAGACATCAGGCTCCCCAGTACTAGAAGCTCCCCAGAGAGGCTCCAGGCTTTCATTGATGAGATGAAATCAATGAAATTTCATTGATGAGATTAAATGGATTGGCTACTGGGCTCTCCTACATGTAGCAGTCATTGTTGGACCTCTTATTGTGTAAGTCAGTCTAATAAATCCTCCTTTTATAAAATACAGATACCTTCTGTAGATTCTGTTTTTTGTACAGTCCAGCTTCTTAAACTGTGTCAGAATCCACATAGGGTCATATAACTTAATGTGGACATTGGAAAAATTATTGCAACTATAAAAGGTTTCTGAATGATCAATGAGAAAAACTTAGTTAAAACGTAAATGTGCAATGGATTGCAGCCTTTGTTTTGAGAGTGTGTCACACTCACTTTGCATTGTGTATGCCATCATAACATGTAACACTTATGAATGCTACCAAAAGGAGCTTGGCTGAGATTAAAATAGACATGAAATAAATTGCAGCATTTTTACTGTAATGTTCTACTGCAGTGTCTTCCAAACTTTTTTGCTCTTATAGAAGCACAATGGTTCAATCCCCTAAGCAGAAATCCTTTCCTTCTTTTCTACTATCATTCCACAGTGAATAAGCATCATGTTTTATGTTTTTGTTCTGTACTGTGTTAGATGTTTGATTTGGGAATTGCTATTTGGGTTGCTGGCAAGTTTCCTAAAAATGGTTCAGTGAATTTTTGCTTGAGATTAAGGTAAAATGTCCAACAATTTATGAAGTGACTCTAGACATTTCCGCCTGTCTATCTTGTGTTTGTGAAAAATGTTATTCTCAGTATTGATGGTCATAAAATAAAAATATTGATCAACTGAAGTATATTGAAGATGCTTTACATCCTGAAGTAACAAATGTTTGGTCAAGATTTATTGCTTTACATAAAAATAGATAAGCACATCAATCTTTGTAAATTTGCTTTTGCCAAAAATATTGCTTTAAAATATATTCATATGTATTTCAGTGACTGTTTGATTAACATGATTGCATGACTACATTCTTAATGTTTTATACAAAATTCATAGAGAAAAGAGAGTCACAAGTAGAGAAGGTTAAGGAGCCCTGACTTAAAACTTGCTGCCTGGTGCAGTTTCCAGACTTCTCGAGGAAATCACACAATGAGTATTGGATAGGGAAAGGACAGAGTCTTTTAAGTTTTACTTTGCTTTTTAAAGAAGCAACTCTTGGGGCCAAGAGTATTGATTGGTGGTAACCTGCTTTATTAGCATTCATGAGGTCTTGGCTTTCACCCCAGCACCATGAGTAGACAGACAGACAGACAGACAGACAGACAGATAGATCAATAGACTGTAGATAGGTAGGTAGATGATAGCTAGACAGACAGACAGATAGAGATTTAGACAGTTTTTTCTCAAATAAATTTCCTTCATTACATTAAGAAGCTATCTTCTCCTCCCCACACCCTGTCAGTGCTCCCTTCTCACACTCCTTTCACTTCCGCCACAAAAGGTGATTCTGGCTTCTTAGAAATCCTAACATGTCAAGTGTCAATAGTCAAAAATCAATTTGATTCATTCAACTAAAAAGCAAAAAGAACCCCAGTACATCCTAAATATCAATGTTTTCTGTTTAGCCATTTTTTATTAATTATACCCTTTCAATTCTGGACCTAACAATATTCAAAATATTTATTTGAACTAAAACTGTGAAAAACAATTTCAAAGTGTTCTTTCCAAAGCATCCTTAAAAATGGGAAACAAGTTCAGTGGCTTTAACAGGATGCAATTACCACTCACATTCTAAATTGAAATTGATATTTTACTTTATTGATTAACAATAGGCATGCTGTTTATTTGCATCTGTGTGTGCTAGAATGGGGATCATTTCTTGAAATGTGTAGTACTTACAATGTCACTATATATGTTTTGCCTATGGATTATACTTATAGAAGATATCAATGACAGAGAAAATGCCAGGAAGAAATAGGAAGAAAACCCTCAAGGATCAGAAATGGACAAAAGAATAAGATATGATTCAGAACCCAAAGCTACTCCCCAGATGGTAAACTGCTTCAGTACCCCCCAGTGTGCTCTCTCTAGGAGGAAGAGGCTAGCATGTTCTTTGGTAGGCAGAAAGAAGCCTGCTGGGCTTCAAGGCCAGAAGCTTAGGTGCAAGGATTCCTATTAACCTGGGTATAAAATTGCCATTTTATGCTTCAAACTTTTCAATGCCTAAGAACTACTTTATAAGTTGAGAGCGTTAAATCTAAGAGATGTTTTTGAAAATATTACTTATTAAAGCTTTTATTTTTAATGCTGGAAATTCCATTTCTGTGTAAATGGAAGCAGAAGCAGACAAATTGCTTTCATGATGTCCTTCCTATTTGTGTTTCTATGGAAATGGATTCTTGATTAGGAAGAGGAAAGTGAAAATCAAAGCTTTGTAACAGGCAGGGAGCAATTGAAGATATTTCATGCATCACCAGGTAATATAATGCAAACTACCCGGAATGACAGAAATATACACCCCACCCATACTTGGCCTCTCCAGGGCCTTTGGACTTGAGAAGGTTTTTGGCCTCTCAAACAGCACAGCAAGAAGCCAGAGCAGTTATGTATGACCCTTCACTACGAATCACAATAACTTCGCTGGACTTCAAAAACTCATTTTTCTTTTAATTAGTTCAAAGGTGTTGATATGTGTCCCAACATAGGATTCTAAGATCAGTAGAGGTTTCTTGAGATATTCATAAAAGAATACAGTTAGAAAGAAATATAAATAAGAAAATAGGTAAATAGAGCTATTTTCAAAGTAATAACTGAGGATCACTTCCATCCTTATATCCCAGTGCTTGTAAGTAAGCCTCACCAGCATTAAAAAGTAAGGTGATTTATACAGTCCCATTTTGTGAAGAATTGCCATAGAAAATGTCACTAAAATTTTGAATTACACAAATTAGAGATGTTGGCTGCTATCAATTTCTATACCATTTTTGCTTTCTGAAAGTCTATTTCTGAAAAAAAAAACTAATGTGGTCTTTCTTATCACAGGAGTTTTGCTTTAGCAGCAACACAGGAGCAAATTATACCCATTATTTGTGAATATTTGATATTGGATCTGATATATATTACTAAAAGAAAACTTGAAGATGCTTGCTCTATAATAAATTCATGTAGTTATATAGAATATGAATTTCAACCAAAATGGCATGTTTCCAAATCTACCATAGCATTTTAGATGGTGATGCTGTGGTTAGTCTCTTATGTCTTAGATATGGATGATGTATACATATGCATTACCTGTGCACTTCCTGCCTTCAGACTTAACACCGTAAGGATGAATTTGTTTTCTGCTGTAGTCTGAATGTGTTGTGAATACGGGGCAGTGTTATTACAGTATTGTTCAGTGTGATAAGTGCTGGTCAAGAAATACAGATAGATGGAGGTGGGGAAGAGGAGATGGGAAGGGAAGGAAGAGAAGAGAAGTTAAAGAAAGGAAGGGATAAATGGAGAGATAAGAGAAGAAGCAGGAAGGAGTGGAACAATAAAAAGGAAGTAATGGTGAAGAAGAGAAGAAAGGTATGACATAAGCTAGAGAGATAAAGAAAGGCAAATAAAATCTAAACATGGGTGAGCCAATAACTGTGTTGGGATGGGAAAAACCACATGAATACTGGCTGTAAAAATATAGTGGAAATGAAGCAACATGAAACACACAGGAATAGGGAGTGTTACATGACATTAATACAGATCCACAGGCAAGTAAGTCAGAGGGACAGATAAGGATGTAGGGGAGGGAGGGAGACACCAGGAACACATCAGTGTCTTGTCAACACATTATATTTCTACTGGTTATTATATTTCTACTGATGGAAATCGGCATAAACACGCTTCATCTGTTGAAATTAAGTCTCTCCACATATTGGCAACAGAAAAAGATAAGGAAGGCTAACAGTATTTAGAAACATTTATGGGTATATTTTAACTGTTAACAAAACAAAACCATAACTAATAAAATCTTTTTTCCCTATCATTAGAGGAAATGAATATATATCAAGCTAAGAAAGCATTGTTTAATTTTTGATTACATTAAAATTTTTTCACAGCACATATGTGGAGGTCAGAGGATGACATCAGAAAGTCAGTTTTCTTGTAGGTCCTGGGAATCAAGCTCAAGTTTTCAGGCTTGGTGACAAGCACCTTTGCCCACAGAGTCGTCTCTCCAACCTACATGATTTTACTTGAAGAACACCTAGAAACATTGAAGATCTAAGTCTTTTCATCAGCGAAAATCTTAACATCTTAATTGATTGGCTTAATGATGAAAGATGAAATAATGATAACTTGAGCAAATGTGCCAGGAAAGCAAATGGCTACAAAAGGAAAACAACACCACAAAATCAACAAAAATCCCACAGCCTCCTCAGCTGTAGGAAATGAAATGGGAGACTAAAAGTCAGCCTACATTCTACTAGAGAAAACAGGAGTCCATGTTCCATTTGAAACCTACCATCAATGTCCTTCAGTCTCTCCTAAAGAGGAATTGTGCTGAAACTATAGCTTCTGCCCTCTTAGCCATCATTTCTGTTTCTTCCCCTGAACTTTCTCCCCCACAATCCTATGATCTCCTTTAGACCTGTTCTTAAGCTGGCCTACCAGGCAGTTGTGCTTTGAATGAGAATGGCTCCCATAGGCTCATATATTTGAATGCTTGCTCACCAGGGAATGGTACTGTTTGAGAAGGTTAGGAGGGGTGGCCTTATTGGAGAAGTGTGTCACTAGTGGCGTGTTTTGAGGCTTTAAAAACCCAAATGAGCCCATAGTTTCTCTTTTTGCAGCCTGTGGATCCAGATGTAGAACATGATGCTATGTTCCCTGCTAAAGTAATAGTATGGAATAAACCTCTGAAATTGTAAACAAGCCCCAACTAAATGATTTTTTAAAGTAAGTGTTCTCATGGTAATGATATCTCTTCATAGCAATAGAACAGTGACTAAGATAAGGACATAGTAGTATCTCTTGCAAAGTCTGCCAAGAGCCCTGAATCCTGCTTCTTCATTCCCTTTTCTGCAAGCCCTGTTTGGAGTAAGTGGTAATGACTCAGGGTGACAAAGAGAATTTGTCCTGAGTGAGTGATATATTGTGAATTTACATGCAACTCAGACCTGTGCACAACCATTAGCAAAGGTGTGTTCTTTCAAAAGAACACAGTGTTCCCCAGTATGAACTGAAGGTGGCTGAAGATCTTTCTGCAGTCTCAGAAGAGCTGAAAGAACAGGAGCTGGGCGGGAGTTCCTTGTGAAGAAAGTCACCAAGAGACAGTAGCAGTGTTCTGGGACTGTGTTTTTGTGTTTGTGTGTGTGTGTGTGTGTGTGTTTTCCAATTAAGCATCACTTCAAAGCTATGAAAAAGCATGTGATGATTGTTACCTTTGTTTGAAACAGGTGCTAAAAGGATGGTTGCTATCAAGTGATTAAGTGTAATGAAATAATTGCTGTGAATTAGACAACTAAAGTTTCTCCTCATTGACATAATAAGGTAATTATTTTAGGGTCTATTCTTCATTTTGTAACAAAATGAAGCAAGCAGTGATAACCAACAGTTATCAGGGATAAAGTAAATTAAAGCGGAGAGCACCTGATGGAAAGGTGGTAACTCAACAATAGGGCTTTCAGCACAGGCCACTGACAGAAAATGCACCTAGGACATTCCCCTCATCAATAAATAGGACAATGACTAAGAATCAGCAAACCCATTACTCAATCACACTTTTCAACATAAAAGAAAACTCATGAAGACCACAGAGAGAAGGGGAGAAGCAGGGAACTGTAATTGGAAAAGAGGAAAAGTAGGACAGGAAGTATCTTGTTGAAGATCTATTGCTGCAAAGAGGCACTACGTCCAAGGCAACTTATAAAATAAGTGGTTTATTGAGTTTTATCTTTCTAGAGGGCTAGAGTCCATGATCACCACAGAAGGGATCATAGCAGCAGGCAGGTAGGCATTGTACTGGAGCAGTGACTGAGAGCACATATTCTTATAGACAAGTAGGAGGCAGAGAGAGCTAACTAGGAATGGTGTGGTCTTTTGAAACCTCAAACCTAACCCTCAGTGACACACTTTCTCCAACAAGGCCATACCTTATAATTCTCCCCAAACAGCTCCACCAACCAGGGACCAAGTGTTGATATATACAAGCCTGTAGGTGCCATTCCTATTCAAACTACCATAGAGAGGAAGACTAAGAGCTGCTGAAATGGTCATTGTTTTCTAGCACAAACTCTCAAAAATTTTATTTCAATGATTTTTTTGCATATCCTCATCACTGAGACAAAAGAAGTATCTGCATGATTTATAATGAGGTACACATTTCTATTGGGTACTTTTCAACTTCTCAGTGCTTGGGATCTAGATAGACACTGGCACCCTCATTTTCTGCTCCATACTAATTTTCAGTAACTTGCTGTTTCTTCTTGTCATTGTAATTTTCAAATACCAGCTTCATCTAAGTACAGCATCCATGATCTGACTGTAGCACATTCTAATGCAAAACCATGAGCTATTCTAATCCAATAATACTGATGGTGTTACAGTTGCTGCTTCTACTACAAATTTGAGAAAATCCCCTTGTTGTCCCGCCTCATTCCTTGGCATACAATTTCAGAAGCATTAGTACAAATACTCCTTTAGTAATATAAGAATTGGTTTACTGATAAAGTACATTGATTTACTGATAAAGATCAGTTGAGAGTTGAGAAACAGTATTTGGTGTCTGAGATGTGACAGAAGCAATAACCTTGAAGTGTTGATGCATATAATAGGTGAAGAGTGATACTTTAACTTAAAGATATGTCGCATGTTGCTGTGAACCAGGAGCCACCAAGCGATAGAAAATTTTGAAAAAAACAAAACAAAACAAAAAACAAAAACAAAAACAAAAAAACTGGGATGATGTGGTCACTTTATTTTTTTCCTTTCTTTTCTCTTTTCTCTTTTTTTTTCTTTTTTTAAAAATTTTTTCTCAAATCATAATTAATTCACACAGGGGTATAAGCACAGAAAAGCAGGATGTGGGGAAGGGAATGACACTGGAGTGTGGGTGTTCAGGGGGAATACAGATATCTTCAGAACCAGGTATCGGCTGGGTGAAGGTACAGGGACAAGTCACTATGACTCTGCCTATGACTCACTTGTCCTTATCTAAGTTGGTATTATCTGCCAAGGCTACCTATTTACAAGGTCCATGACCACTCAGGCTTATAAATTTCCACAAAAGCTGCCTGTTTACATTAGCTTATAGCCATCTGTTTCAATGTTTTTCCACTGAGACCCAAGCCTTAGTGTTTATATACATGTATGACAGGCCTATTGCTGATTTTAGGCCTATGGCTGATTTTAGGCCTACAGTGTGTAAGCAGGGCTGCCCCTGACATCTCCTCCCTTCTCTAAGTATAGAAGGGCTGTGGCAATTCTAAACTTGCGAAGGTGGGGATAGAGGCCTGACCTCCAGTATTTGAAGGGGACCTTGTGATGGCTCCAGTCCCCCTGTCGTTGTCCAGTGAGGCATGAGGGCCATACCCTTCCCGATGTCTTTTTCCTGGAGAGGGGATACTTTTGACATCAACCCCTATGCAGTCAGGCTTGTCCCTCAGGGAACCCAGATAGATATTTTTATCTTTTATTGATATTCCCTCGAAGCCTAAGCAAGAATTCAGATCGCCTGTCAGAGGGGGTTCTGCGTGGCCCCTCTCTGCTTGGTCTAGGGGCAGAAGTCCCCCCTTTTAGGTTGGGTGGAGATGGGTTTTGGAAACAACCTGTATAAAATAACGGTCACTTTCTTCATTAAAAAAAATACAGGTAAGTAAATTTACAGACTATTGTAAAACATCATAGAGGACATGGGGTGGGTGACAGCTAGGAAAGGTTTAATAAGCAATTGATTTCTCAAAAAAAAATCTTAAGGAGTAGCAGTGGTCAGCCAGGAGGATGCTCGGGTGTGTTTCTAAATATGAAATAACACAGGTACAGAGGTGTTCAGAAGACAATTCTATTCTTCATTCACGCAATAAAGACATACTGAGCATTGACTGTTTACCAACACTGTTCTAAGTGACAAGAATGCAGTTATAAATAGAAAAAAAAATTGCTGGTCCATTCTATTTACTGCTGTAGTTGGAGGCATGGACCTGGAAGAATTGGTCCTAAAAATGTGGCAAACTAAAATCTCACAGAATACCCAACTTTATTTAGAGAATCAGACAATTTATACTCTGAGGGTAAAGAAGAGTTACCTAAGTACAGTGTATAGTCACAAGGACAAGAGACAGGTTGCCACAACATACTTTTCCATAGAGGCATGTGAATAAAAACAGCTGAATTAAACTCACTCCTATCTGGTACACCTGGGGGTTGAAGTGCACAAAAATACATTCCAAGAATAATTCTGTGCATTTGAAGAAACTAAAGTCACAAGGCACTCAGAATTCTCCTAGCTAGGCTCCATTCTTGGATTGTTTTTTAACATCTCCACCTTTACTTGTTTGTTTTTGAGGCGGTTTCTTTGTGTAGTCTGGCTGTCCTGGAACTCACTCTGTAGACCACGATGGCCTTGAACTCAAAGACTTCCTGTCTCTGCTTCATAGGTGCTGAAATTAAAAGTATGTGCCACCACCACTGGGTTCCTTTTAATATTTTGGGAGCAGAATATCCAGAGTCATGTTGATTTGAGATGTTGTAGATAAATCTAATTGAAATTTGTTCTATGAATATTCTATACCCAAGCAAATTATAAACACGATCTATATTAGAACAGAGAAAGCATTGTGTGTAATACTCTGAAAAACAGAGATCCAAATTGTGTCCAGTACTATTAGCTATATTATTATATTAATCAGACGAATCTAGAGAAGAACTTGAAAAGAGACCTATATGTAGTTCTAGTATCATGTAGACCACAAGCCCATATTTGCCTTTAATAGAAATACAAATTTTATGATATCCTATGCAAATGGGAAATGATTCAAATCCTAAAGAAAAATTAAAGTCCCTTCTCCAGATGAATGAATGTGTCTATTACAATCCAGGGTCCAGATGTAAACACAGAGTCACTAGTAAAGGAATGTCTCTCCTGGTGCATAGACTGTCACTTGGACCCAGGTTAGCAGACATGACTTCTGATAATGTAGTTGGCATCTCCTTTTGCCCTTTAGCTGGAGGTTGGTCTATCTTTCTGGTGACTTCTATTATCTCCTCACCCCCCCCCACACACACACCTTTGTTCTTGATGTCCTAGGGCTGGAGGAGCTGAAAAGGAATCCATGATGTTTCAGTAGATCCACCTACAACAACAGATGCAAACTCCTTCCCAACTTCCTTATGAAGAAGTAAAAATAGGGCAAAAATAATTAATCAATTTGCTTATTTCCTTCTGAAATGAAAATCAGGAAGGTTAGAATGTGCATGAGTATGAGTTTACTGCTGGAAATAATAAGCAGAATCTGAAACAATATATAATGGATTATTAATAAATTAAGCAAAAAGGCCAGTTACACCTTTTGGGTTGAGAAAAAAGAAGTATAAACAGATTAACAGATTTTGTATCCTTTCATAGTAAATCTGTGGAGTTCTGTAATGCTCATAAAAAGTAGTTACTAAGGGTAATATAATACAGAAAGTATCAAACCCATATAATTGTTGACATCAAGTCCTCCCTGATTTCTAATTGAGTAAGAGTAAGGTAGTTGAGAAGAGTAAGGTAATCAATTAGTATGTTATGGCCTGTATTGGGTAAATAAATCAATTTCAAACGTTTATCCTTTTGTGCTATAAAATCTGTAGGAGACAATGGCTGAGGAAATAAGTCAAAAGGAAGTGAAGGATCCACATGATACACAAATGCCTCTTTTAGTATGGATTAATAGCTATAATTCTTCCCTCTCAAGATAATATGAGGACTAATTCTGTCTCTCTTTCTAAAGTTTTAAATCGATTGGTTAGTGCATATAATTAGGTAAACATTTTGACTTGCTGAATTTGCACTAGAAATATCAAGCTCAGCTCATGAGGCCAGGGAGGAACTGGGAAGTGAATTCCATTTCCTTGTCTTGTCTGAGCTTGCCCATGTTGTAAAGTTTGCTTTGTCATAGGCTCGCCTAAATCTTCACCAGGAAATGGAGGGCATTCAAGATTATATTGATTATCAGATTCCTCACCCCATTCATCGGGGTCATTTTTCAAGTAATGGAGGATACATTTTTAAAGAAGGTTCCAGTAAGTGAGCTGAGGGAACTGTCACTAGCACAGTGACACTGAAAATTTCTTTTTCTTGTTTTATCAATTTCAAGGTTTGATCATTCAGTTTATATTCATTCATGGAACTATCGATCTCTTCCTCATGATTAATATCCACCTTATCTTCCTTACCTATTTTGATAGCAGTCTGAACTAATGTCCAAGTAAACCAAATTGAGTGTGGATCTTTTCCTCCCTTTTATATGCTCTTTCAATATTCTTTTATATACTATCCCATACTTCTTCATCTAAAGTTCCTTCTAAATAATCTTCTGGAACCAAGAATTATAATCATAAGCAACTTGCAAGCAATCTAATAGTTGTGATTTTAACACTTGTGTTCCTTCTTCCTTTAAAAAGCAATGCATAAGCCTGATACAAGGCAAAGCCTTCCCTGGTTTCTGTCCCATCATGCACACGAACTTCCCTCTGTGAGAGTCCCCACTCTCTTATCTCACAGTGGACTCTAGATTCCTGTTCAGGTGAAACTTGTTTACTGCTCTAATGGAGGCATGAACTGGGACATCGGGGCCTAAAAATGAGGAGTACTAAATTTTATGCTATAGCCAATGTTTTTTTTTTCAGGGCATCAGACATTTTATACTCTGAGAGCTAAGAAGAGTCATCAGAGTAAAGTGTACAGTCACAAGAACAAAGCAGCACTTGGCAAAAACGTCTTTCAAACGAGGCATATGATTAGCAACAGAAGTAAACTCACTCCTATCCACTACACTTGGGATGGGGGTGGTCGAGGATGAAAACACATTTCAAGAACAATTCTGTGTTTTTGAAGAAACTGAGGTCACAAGACTCTTGTCTAATTTTCCTAGAGTTTTTTTTTGAACTCATAATTCTCTTTGGACTTTATTCTTGGACTGTGCTCTTACATCTTGAAGGTACATTATAACGATGGGAAATAAACAAGAAGCAGATGTGTTCAGAGTACACCAAAGTTGATATGAAGAAAACTAAGACAGGATAGAGGGATATAGAGAGACTAATGGAGTTCTTAAAGGGTGAACCTGGAAATTAAATTACTGAATCTCACTTTGTCTTGCTGGGACCCAGAGTGCAAGGGTGCTGTGAGGTGTAGCTGAGCTGAGCGCTGAGGGATGAGCTGAAATGCTTGGTCTTGGGAAATCCCTGCACAAGCAATGCTGCCTGGTTTCAGACAGTGGGGATGGATTTCCACCTTAGAGATAACCGAGAACAGAAATAAACATCATTAATAATCATTTAACAACAGCAGCAATCAAAGATCAGAAACATAATTAAGTTCCTGTTTCCAAAAGCTGAGTCTCGGATTCTAAGTGATAAGAATACAATACAAGATTCACTGAGCTACTTCTGCAGAATTTTCAAGCTTGAAACCATCTCTAAGATTTTTTTCTACTTTCTCCACACTAGTCTAGCTATCAAAGTCAGCTTATTTCTTCACAGTCCCTAATACAGATCAGCTAGATGGTGTCTGTCAGAATTCACTGAACTTTCAGAAAGATAGAAAATTATATTAAAACAGTTTAAAGGGATAATTGTCATCTCAGGAAGAATGTGGTTTCTACATGGGCAAAAGGATTCTGAGGTTTTCTTTCAGTCAGAGGTTGGATATTTAGCAGTTTCTGACAATTATCAGATTCTTTATCTGAGTCCCTCTGTTTGCCTTTCTGTTGGAGTAGGCTCAGAATTTGAGGAAGTATAAATCAAGTTGTATAAAACTGAAAGTAAAATGAGAGGTTATTATTTTTTGAGACCTTAGAGAGGGAAAATGCTTGTGAATCTGGTGAGTTTCAGGGACTTCTTAAGACTTGTAAGTTTTTTACTTCCCCAGTCTTAGCAGCCTGGCTTTAGGGTGGGATATCTCAACTTGGAGGAAAAGTGATGCAACACTTGCATAGATGCCCATAAGGGAGACTTTCTGACCAAATTTTTACCTATTCTTGGAGAGACTTTTGCTCATCTCTGTGTTGTTATTTACTCTGATGAAATCCACTCAGTCAAGGAAAGAGATTGTTAAACTTGGTAGCAAGTTTATGAAAATGGAACACAACCAGAGAGCTGAAATATTAATTGAAAATAGGAATTATTTTCTGACTCATTTCCTTATGAACTGTCACTATTCCTTGTTCTCAATTTGGGCATTGCCAGTGACAATACACATATTAGGAAGAGTAATATAATAGCTATTTCCTTCTGCATTTTCTGCCTACTCATCTTTTCCCTGTGACAAGCTTTTAAATGAGAAGACTGCTATGTTTTCTCAGCTTGGTCCACACAGTGCCAGAATGCAAGAGAAACCAAGTAGAAGAGTCTGGATGCAAGTCGTATCATGTTTGCAAGCTTCTTTTTTCCTTGTTTTTTTCTCAGCTATGGTATGTTTAGTCTTACATTAGAGACAAATTTTACCTATTTTATCCTTTGAAATATGTGTAGTTTCCTGCACTCTCTTTTTTCCCAAATGTTTAATATTTAAGGATAGTAAATGCAACTGAGCTTTCTTTCCTGCCCAACACTCATTTCTCTGCTTTTCTGCCCTTTGAGTTCAGGGACTATACCTATGTGACCCTTTCCACTGTCCTGCTGTACCCATAAACTGTCACTCTCAACTGACTCTAAGCCATAGGAAGAAGAATAATGTCTTCAGCAACTACTTTGATCAGAGAGTCTCCATTACTTTGAGGAAGAGCTGGAGATATTTTAATTTCAATAGCTCTCAGAATCTGTGCTCTGCCTACTCGTAAGTTCCTGTAGAGTGGTCAACCTTGTTCTTGACAATCCGTCAGATTCCCTCTCACTCTTTCCAGTCCTGGCCACTGTGCTTGCAATTACTAGTCCTGGTCACAGTCAAACTGCAGTGCCACATCTGCCTCCACCTATAGAGAATTAGGTTTGCAATGAATTGGCAGGGACAGAGAAATGAATAACCTTTTTTTTTTCCTACTTAAATTTGTTACTGGTGTGTCAAGGAGGCAGGGAATGTTTCTTCTTATGTCAGTGTGGTGCTTTGAATACGCTTGGCCCAGGGAATGGCACTATTAGGAGGTGTGACCTTGTTAGAATATGTATGGCCTTGTTGGAAGAAGTGTATCACTGTAGGGATGGACTTTGAGACCCTCCTGCCTCAGGAGACTCTGAGTGCCTCCTCTGCTCCTGGCTTTCTTTGAATAAAGATATAGAACTCTCAGCTGCTCCAACCCTGGACTCTGCCATGCTCTCACCTTGATGATAATGGACTGAACCTCTGAACCTGTAAGCCAGCCCCAGTTAAATGTTGTCCTTTATAAAAGTTGCCTTGGCCATGGTGTCTGTTCATAGCAGTAAAACCCTAACTGAGACAGTCAATTAATTTTTCTTTGTTTAGAACGACTCTCCTTGTCTTTGTTGATCTTGCTTACACAAGAGCAGATCAGTTGTTGTTCTTATCCTGTTGATAATTTGAGCAGAATTATGATTTCTCAACTGAGTAATTGACTCATGAGTCCTTTCTGATAAGGTAATCAGTCTCAAACTCTTCACACAGACTCAGTGGACTTTGAAAGATCCAAGTTTCTTTTCCCATCTAGTGGCTGAATACCTCAGCGTTTTAGTTTTTGAAGTAGCTTGAGCCACAATTTGTTGGTCTGAGCAAACAATTATCTGGATTTCATCCATCCCTTCTGGCCAGTTGTATGAGTGGTGTTCTCCGAGAAAGTCTAATCAACAGAAAACACCCCAGTCTTGTGCTAAAGGCCTGGATGATACTGAAGAGTTCTTGGTATTGAGTTCACATTATCAGACTGAAGACTCTAAAATCAAATGTCAAAGTGAGATGTTAACAGTAGTTGACAGATTTCCTCCTACTCAGGAAAAGAAGGAAATGCAGGCATGTGGCACTTTCTCAGGGCTTTTTTTCTTTTCTTCTTGTTTTCCTTTTTCTGAGCCATCAGTTTGAAAGATGGCACCCAGTTTATTTTTCTCTATTGTAGTTTGAGTGTGAAATGTTCATCACAGGTTCGTGAGTTTGACTAATTGGTCACCATGGTGGCACTATTTGGAAGGTTGTGACACCATTAGGTGGCAGATTCTTCCTGGAGGAAATGAATCACTGTGGGCAGGCTTTGAGGTTTTATAGACCAGCTCCATTTCCTTCCCATGCTCAGCTTTCTGACTGTGGCTGTGATGTGACTCCCACCTGTGCTCCTACCTCCAATCCTCCTCCATCACCATTGTGTGTCCCTTTTTAGACTGTAAGCTCAAGCAAGCCTCCTTTTTTTTTTTTTTTAATCTGCTTCTTGTTAACATGTAGTCACAGGAATGAGAAAGGGAATAGATGCTCTTATTAGTTAATCCTCTCTGGAACTGTCCTTACTGACACCCAGATATATGTTCCTAGGTGATTAAAAATCTAGCCAGTTTGATAAGGCCAACTAGCACAAGTCCACTGTTTATGAACTCAAAACCTAACCACGTTTGTACAATGCTTAATTTACAAATAACTTCATTATGGAGGAGTTGTCTGGTGTTTCCCTGATGGTTTAGAATAACCATCTCTGCTAAACTTGTGACTTCCTCCTCAATCTGTTAAGTCAATCTGTCAGGAACCCAAAGGGGCCAGAGACAAGTCTTATCTTCCTGTTTAATGGAATGTTTAGGGATCCTTGAAGAAACACAGACTACTCTGGAACCAAGACTTATCCAGCAGAGAATACGGTAACAGGCATAGGGAACAGAAGTTTGCTAGGTTCACTAGAGGTCATGGAAACTGGTATAACTTGTTTTAACATGCTCTGTTTCCTGGACTCATCAATCCTGATTATGTAAGAAATAATACATTGGATGCTGGTGCAGAGCATACATAGCCTTTTGAAGAACTCTGCACAATCCTGCCAGCTGTTGCCACCTAATTTATATTGCAGTAACTTCTTAACAAGGCTTTTCTGCTACTCTATCAAGATAGTTCCTTCAGAGGGTTGGAAACATGATAACATAGGTAAATTCTATGAACACATCCTAATGCTAACTTCTTTAGCAGGACATGAGTTCCTTGGTCAGAGACAATGCTATGTAGAATGCCACAAGCAGTGGTCAAATTACTTTACTTTGTAAGCCCATGAATGTTAGTTTTTGCAGAAGCACTAGATGCAGGACAGGCAAATTCATATTCAGAAGAAGTTCCTATTCCAAATATGGACAAAGTACTTTCTTTTTATTATACACATGGTCCTTGGAAGATTAACCTGTCATGTCTTTGCTGGCTGTTTACCTCGATGGAATGAAGCTATATTGGAGGGCTCAGTGTTGTGCTTAATGACAGCTTTATTCAAGTTATCCTTTGTGAGTACATATTCATGATTCTGAGCCCATAAACAATCTCCATTTTGATATGAAGGTCACTTTGTTAATAGGCTCTTTGGGCAATGACAGAGATGGTATGGATGATGAGTGTCTGTTATCCTTAGAGTGGATCATTCTCTCTTTTTGGTTATTGATTTTCTTCTTTTATGAGGTCAACTCTTAGTGAATGCTTGTTTGGAATATAAATATTTTCACATTTTTGCTTAGCTGGAGATGTCTATCTATTCATCTCTTGGACAGATATGTTTCTCACCAAATATCAAATCTTATTCTTTCCAACTCCCTGTTCATCAAGTTAAATCACTGGCTATAGTCTGTAAGACAGGATATAATGGCACTTGTGGCTTTTACTTCCAAGTATACTGACTGTATGACCAAGTATACGACTCAAAGCTCTTTCCAATGTAAAGATTTCCTTCACTACTACCTTTCAGAGATATCTTATAAAAGGGATGCAAAGCTAAAGTTCTTTGTGAGGGGGGTACCTGTATAGTAAGAAAATTTATTTATAAGATATATTCTTATTTTTTTCGTAGTGAATCTGTCCTAGACCATGCCTCATGAGACCATAGATGTATCAGAGGAGCTAAGGAGCTTTATACTAGCAATAGGAATCAAAGGCATTTGAGCTACTTCTTCATGTAACTTATTTGTGCATTCATGACCTGCTGGTGTTCAATTATTCCACTTTCACTTGATGATCAATGTCTGCTGTGTGAAACAACATCAAGGCTTTGTGGGCAAGGCAACACCTAGGTCCTGATGGTTCTTGTAGCATAGTAACTTGGTAGTCCATTGTCAAGTGTTCAGTTTCCATAGACTGATCATCAAATGAAAAATTGTCTTCAAAGGGAGAAAAGTTGTCTGAAGATGATGGAGAATTTTGCTCTAAAATACTAAGGGCTTCCACTCTTAATACTTTGGATTCTTTTAATTTAAATCAAGACAATATTATCTGTGGCTATGCTTTATTTATAGTTTGCCAGAGTCATTTATGTTGGCATTTCCCCTTTGGGGGACATGACACAATTTAAATAATAACTGCTCCAAATGACTCCATACTGTGTCAACAAGTTCTTTCTAATTGTTTCCCAGGCATTCATCTTTTCCCAGCATGGGACACTGAACAGTGAGGTCAGGCACTGCATGGTTCATGCTTCTGCCCCAGAGCCTGCAGCAGTCCTTGCACATAAGAAGCACACCATGCTGTGGAATGAGTGGATGAAGTGAGAGGATGCTTCTAGATCTTGTTAGTGCGAGTCTTTAACTGGGTGCTTTAAGTGTTGTGCATGGGCAACTCACCTGTGTCCTTGATGTGTACAGAGGAGAATCATCTGCCCCTTTTGTTACATGGATAAGATTTATCAGGTTGAGGTTGTTGAGTCTAAAGGATTCCAGTCTTAAAATGAGTGGCTCCAGGGCCACATGGACCTGTGACTAGGGTGTACACTGACAATTAGTTGTGTGATTTTGCTAATACTACTTAATGTTACTGGGATATATATATATATATATATATGTATATATATATATATATATATATATATAAATTTGAAAACAAAAAATTGACTTTAATAAAATTGACTTTAATGTCTTGCTGTAAGGATTCATGTCAGGCATAGTGACTGGCTGAAGCTATTAACTGATATCCAACACAGATTCATTAGACTAAGTCATGGCTGAGACCACTTTGATGGTCTAAGTTTCACCTTGTCATCAATGAGTACATTTTAAGGCCTATTCCACTCAGTGGTAATGAGATTTTTGAAAAACTCTTCATAGAAGGACAAAAAGAATGTGTTCTAAATATACAGTGTCAAAAGGAATGGGAAAGAGAGAGAGACAGAGGCAGAGACAGAGAGACAGAGAGAAGGGTTGGAGCCTGAACAGGCTTGTAGATTGAATGAACTCCAGGAGTGTACTGCTGCTTTCTATGACTGCCTCATTGTCAGAGGATTCCAGAGCCTACTTCCATTTTGCCTATTCCATGCTTACTTCCAACTCTCCTTGCAAAAGAGTTCCTTGACAAGCTTATTTCCTCACCATGAGATCTGTCTGTTGCCATGTTTTCTCTAGCTGCTTGATCCACATCTATTCTTCCTTTGATCCTATTCTTCCATTTCAATTTCTGTGGTATTTTCCTGGTATCACCCCACCCTATTCTAGTTTGTCTCCTATTACTTTGATAAAGCATTTTGAACAAAAGGACCCCAGAGAAGAAAAAGTTTACTCAGCTTACACTTTCATGTAACAGCCCGTCTCTGAGAGAATTCAGAATAGGAACTCAAGTCAGGAACCTGGAACAGAATCATGGTGGGATGCTGCTTATTGACTTGCCCTCTGGCTTGGGTCAAGAGCAATTTCTTATATAGCCCAGACCCACATGCCTAGGAATAGTGCTGTCCACAGTGGGCTGGACCATCCCGTATTAGTCGTCAGTGAAGATAATCACTCATAGACATGACCACAGGCTAATTTGATTTTACGGTATCCCTCAATTAAAATTCACTCAGAGGACTCTGGGCTGAGTCAGGTTGATACCTGAATCTAACTAGTACAATGCCTCTCCACACACTGAGGATTAAACTCAAGGGTTTTTATATACTAAGGAAGCACTGAATTATAATGTCAACCTTCAGGTTTTGTTTTGAGATAGTATCTTACTAAGTTACCGACCTGGTCTTGAACTTACTCTGCAGTTCTCGGTACCCTGATTTTAACATTAGACGTCAGTTCAGAGTTGTTGTCCATTTATTAGGAGCAGATATGTTTGTTATATGAGAAGACAATTTTGAGGGATGCAAAAATCATGCTGGGCTTTTACCATAGTGCCTGGCACCTGTGGGAGTTATGTCTGTCTGAACTGGTCACTTAGTGTGCCCTGCTCTCTGATATCATGGAGTTCCAGGTGCTCAGCAGGTAGTCAGTACTCTCAAGAGCACAGCAGAACCCACTATGGTTTGTCCAGTAGTGCCAGCTGGCTGGAACAAAGCTTCTTCTTCATGAGCTCTCAGATAAATAATATCCCATTTTCCTTGATGATGGAATTGGGCGATCCTATGATTCTTCCATTAGAATTAGAAATGTCTTATTAGGGCAAGCAGATGAATGATACTATCTCCAAAGTGTCCCGAGACCTTCAGTAGGGGGTCATTCTCCCTACCCCCACCCCAAGCATTTCTCAGCCTTTGGTCATCATGGAATGAAAAAGACACATTGGAAGAGTTCATTTTTATTAATATCCTCCATTGTGTTCCCGATGAGGCTACCACCTACAGTTTGAGGGATGAGGATGGAAACTCTGGAATGACAGCCCCTCAGGGCAGAATCTGTTTATACAGAAAAGGCAATGGGGAGATTTGATCAAGGCAGGCAGCATTCTGTCTCAGTGGCCTCAAATAGGAGAGCACTCTGGCATGCATGGAGGCAGCCATTCAAATAGACCACAGTATTCTGTTGGTGGGAACCATTTCTTTTCTTTTGGAATCTGATGGCAGCCCTGTTGTTTGAGTCTATCGTTTTTGCACCGTGTCCTGCACTGTTAGGTTCTCTCCTTTGCCCCTGTGGACCCGTTCCTCTAGTTTCTGGCTTAGATGTATTGCTTTGGGGCTGAGTTGGGAACTGAAGCCCTGTCTATATAGCAGTTTCAGGGTACAGTCTTCATTGCTCTCCTCTACACCTAGTAATTTATAATAGCTGCCCAGGATGCTGGGCTGAGAATGAGAGAGAAGCACTTTCTGGGCCCCGTGGAACAGGAAGTTGCGGCTCTTGAAAGGGAGGGGCTGATGTCCTGTTAAGAAAGCATTTATCCTTCATGCTGTAGATTTTAGCCATTAATTTTTCTTATTGAGGTCACTAGAACATTATTAACTTTCTTTTACCTCACAAAATAGGTTCCCTAGCATAGATATAGTACTGTAAACAAATACAAGGTAATTGAGCATCTCGTTTTAGAACATCCGTATACTTGTGTGGTAAAAATTCTAACTGTGAGTACAGGTTTGCCTCCTGTACCCCTCTGCAGGCTGACTTACAGAACCAGCTCTGCAATAAATACAAACCAACTTCTGGGCATCTCTCTAGAAAATGCTAAAATAATATTTGGTCAAACTACTATTCTCTAAACCTTTTTAAGATATCAGGGGCCATGGAAATGAACAACACAGATCCTGTCCTCGGGAAGCACATAGTCTGCCTGCATAGAGGGTAGTAGGGAATATCGAGGAGATGCTTGAACCCAGGATGAGTCACGAATCACCCACAGGACTTGGTTACTATTGAAATGCTCTTTTACCCTTGGACTTTAATTCAGGAAGTTAAGGCCATTTACTATCTACTTTCTGTCACAAGTGAAGATGGGCCAGCTGATGCTGGAGGACAGGGTTCAGGGGAGTCAGAGGAAGGAGGGAAGGCACATTGCTGTTCCTGGATTAGAGGAGAAACATTCCCCGGTTCCTCAGAGCCAGCTGACTAGGCTACTTTTGAACTATTGCTGAAGATATCAGGCCTTCAGATTTGAAATATACTCATGGGTTTCTGAAAATTTCTGGAAAGCACTTCTCTTTTTGGCAAGTATATTCTTTTCATCAGGATGCTGTAGCTCCCTTCTTCTAGAACTAACATTTTTTCCTTACTCCTGGTGGTGGCTGAGTTTCAGTTAAGGATTATTCTCAGAGCCTTTGTTCTCAGCATGTTTTTAGCACCATTTTTCCATCTCACAGGCCAAAGAAGTTTCCAGTCTTCACTTCAGAAGAGCTAAAACTTTACAATGCAAGAGAAAGTTGTCCACACCTGGTCTCTCCAAGGCTACCCTCAGGGCTTGGAGATTTGAGAAGGACTAACCCTTACAGGAATGAAAACATCCCTCTCACCCCTAGTGAAGTTTTCTATCTTTTTCGTCCTTTTGTTTAATCAGGCAACTGGGCTAACATGCTCTGCTTATGGCAAAGGAATACTTACTGTAAACACTTGCACATACGTGTTTGAGGTGTATGTCCTCAAGGGCAGAAAACAAAAAGTTAATGTCAGCTCAGTAGCATCAGTCCAACGACTCAACTTTAATGTGGACTGAAAAAAAATGGCTGCTTTTATGGTAGGTGGTTCCAAACATTTGGAAGAAATGTTTGCAAGGTCGAAAGCTCACTTCTTCTAGGGGTCTTCAACAGTGTTTTACAATACTGGAATGAATTTGTTAGTGTCCTTGTGTTCAGCTATGCTCAAGAAGGTCCTGTCCTCTCCTTCATGGACTGAAGAGTGATGCTCTGTGTGCATCTCTCCCGAGTGGAGCTTGGACCCCGTGGAGGCGAAGTAGGAAGCCTGCTTGTCATAGACTTCTAGGAACTCACTCTCAAAGGAAACTGAAGATGTAACAATTTATAAAAAGTATTTCATGTTTCTTATCAGCTCGCAGAAAATTTATAATCACCAAAGAGCAGAATTGTGTTATTCATGCTAGTGTGGCTTTATAAAAATGTTTAGCTTGGGGCTACAGAATGGTTATCCAAGTATCTGGTATTCTCTTGCATTGAGAGTCCTCTCCATTACAAATACTCAAGATGGAACTTGAATCCTTTCTTTGGTCTTCACATGACCCAGTGTTTCCGCGTCTTATAGGACTTTTATCTCCTTCCGTAATAAACTAATCTGCTCTATAGATCTTAGATCAATGGTAACTTATGGGCTTTCTCTTAATTTCCTCATATCTCAGTTTAAATTTTATATTCACTGTATCCTGTATCATGAGATTTTATATATATATATATATATATATATATATATATATATATATATGTGTGTGTGTGTGTGTGTGTGTGTGTGTGTTTATATATATATGTATATATATTTTAATTAATATGGATTCTTCTCAGTAGACAGTAAACATCTTGAGAGGAAGACAGTGTCTGCATTAGTTTATTTTTTTCTATTAGTTTTAACGCTCATTGATTGCTATAAGTCTTCCAAATGCTGTTTTGTCTAAAAATTTGACCCCAGGCTGGATTTTTCTAATGTCTTCTAGGGAAAAATTCCCTCATATAATAATGTATAAAGGTGAATTAAATAAGCTGCTGTTCTACCAAATGGTTCTCTGAAAATGTTTAAACTCAAGTTATGTTCATTCAGAAACTGTGTTTCCATGGATTTGGAGACTTTCTTGGTCTAATTTCCTGGAATCTGTTCAGTGAGTTCCAGATGCTCATGGTGGTCTCATTTAATGCAGACAGGTACACATAGCTCATCTCATGGTGAAGAAAGAGTTCTGTATCCCATTCTGTATCTTCTGCCTCATTTAACTGCCCTGAAAGCACCAGAAATTGTTCAGAGTGCAGCAGGGTGTATTGTGCCTGTGGATCCATAAACTTTACAGCCATGAAAGAATGTCATTCAAACTGTACACCTCACTGTCAGCATTTTGGCCAACAGTCTGTCTATGAAATGCAATACTTCTCAGCATCAAAGATCTCATTAGGGAATAGAATGGTTAGCTTCCTCTGAAGGCTACAGGCAAGAAAAAGTAATAAAGAACCTATAGATTACAGAAGTACTGTTTCATTTAGGTCCAGCATAAAGTCTGTCAGTTCTTATATGCTTCATCATGATTAATTATGTTACTGGAAATGGTTTACCTAGTCATGCCATTTTCAAGAAATGACTTTTCAGCTACCTCTGTAATGAGGGAGCAAAACAGTGTTCTCAGGCTTGTCTGACTGTTTGGTGTTAGACAGTATAAATACATGTCTGGCTATTTTCTTGGAGTTAAAGGGCCTTCTATCTCAGAGATTATTGACTTCATTCATGGCACTGATGCTAATGGTGGGTTGATTAAGTCAGGGAATCATACTTGGGTCAGTGGAACAATCTATATCCGATGGACCTTGGCAGGCCTGAGTGTCTGAGACAGGCAGGCTTGCCTCAGTAATTGCTCATAAACAACTGAGAACCATTTATTAAATTTGCTTTTATGTGGTTCAAAGCAGCTTGACATTTTGACCTCTCATTTTCTTGCTTTTATTCCCAGAGTCCTTCTCGGTGTAAGGAACTTTCAATGCAGCAATGGCATCTTAGATTATTCATACTCACCATACAGAAGACACTTAATTCACACATCTCCTGGCAGTATTATTCTGTTTCCCTGACCTTTCTTCTGAATTACACAATTCTGTTTCCTATTTTTATTTTCAATCAACACAATAATTGTGCATATCCATGGGGAATACCCGGAGAACCTGATACCAAAGTGCAGTGTATAATGACCAAATTTAAGTAATTTTCATTTTTTGGGGGGGAGGGGTTGAGACAGGGTTTCTCTGTGTAGTCCTGGCTGTCCTGGAACTCACTCTGTAGACCAGGCTGGCCTCGAACTCAGAAATCTGCCTGCCTCTGCCTCCCAAGTGCTGGGATTAAAGGCGTGTGCCACCACCACCTGGCAGTAATTTTCATTTTTATCTTCTTAAAAAGTTTTCATTTCCCTCTGCTAGATATGAAGTGTTCTTTTTAGTTCTAAAAAAATACATAATGAATGTTGTAAAGTAGATTCACCTTAAAATGCTGTGTGATAATACACCTTATTCCTCTTATCTAGTCTGTGCATATGTCAAGAAATGAACTACCTAAGTCGTATAGTAGTTTTCACTTTAACTTTTTGAGAATTCTCCACACAGATTTTTCTATTCTGGTACCCCTCTTGTGGTGGTTTGATTACGCTTGGCCCAGGGAGTAGCATTATTAGGAGGTGTGGCCTTTTTGGAGTAGGTGTGGCCTTGTTGGAGGAAGTGTGCCATTGTGGGTGTGGGCTTTAAGACTGTTGTCCTAGCTGCCTGAAGTCAGTCTTTTCCTGAGTGCCTTCATATCAAGATGGAGAACTCTTAGCTCCTTCTCTGGCATCATGCCTGCCTGGATGCTGCCATACTTCCTGCCATGATGATGATGGACTGAACCTCTCAACCTGTAAGCCAGCCTCAATTAAACGTTGTCCTCATTGATGGTCTCTCTTTACGAAATGGAAATTTAACTAAGATGCCCCTTATCCAATTTCCCTGTATATCCCTCCCTACCTGCACTCCCAGCCTCCACTGACCATGATTCTCTCTACTTGAAAGTTTAAAACATTTTAACTTTCAAAGAGAAGTGAGTCCATTGGCATTTGCCATTCTGTTCCTTGCTCATTGTATTTAACATAATGTTCCCTGTTCCATCATGTTTATACAATTCTTCTGAAGTATTATAAGAGGTGTATACCTTTTCTGAAGTCCCTTGAATATGACTTCATATTAGGCAACTGTAATAAGTTAAGAAATGTTACCAGGTACTTGCTTCAGCAACACATATACTAAAATTGGAAGAAACATTAGCAGTCCAACATTGGGAAGATGTAGTAAGAGGGTATCTTTTGTTCTCCCCTCCAAGGCTTGTTGTTACCCTTAACGGGAAAGAAAACCCATAGCAGCTAGCTTTAGGTCATGGAATACCTGAAGTTAATCGTGGGTTTGTGGAGCTGTGCTCGGGTCCTTAAAAAGTCCCATGAGAACTTCACATGCTTTCCTACTTGGATAGATGAACTTAACTAGAATATCAGGGCTATATTTGTGGGATCAGTGTGGCTGCTTCTCTCAATGCCACTTGTGGATTTCAATTTTATCCTTGGTCAATAAAAACTACAAGATCCACACAGAGAACATTGTTTAAATGGGCCCTTAGTAGGAGAATAATTGTTCAGTACTTGACCTACAGCATCAGCTTTGATAATGTATGTCTCTGAGACATGCAGAGTTCTTAGCTGATGGCTTTAGTGAGGGTCTGCTGCTAAGAGCTGATTGCATACAAGCCTAGACTTTGCATTCAGTATCTTCTCCATAGAAATATGTACCTATGTACCTCAAAGTAAACCACATACCCAGCTTTTCAGCCCCCCAACAGATGCTTCTTTTACACTCTGGAGCCCCAGAACCTGGAGTAACTCTAGCAACCTTGTCCAGAGCTGAGTGTTCTCAGCTCTTAAACATCACACTGTAGCTAAAACAAGATGGACCAAGTTTATTTCTGGCAAACCAATGCAAAAGATTTATCAAGTTCATCTCCATCAAATCATGACACATTTCATTTCTTGGCAACTATTTTTTCTCACATTTCATCAAGATTGATTGCAAGGAATCAATTTAAGATCAGAAGTTTGAAATTTACTAAATAGAATAGATCATAGCTTTGGGAACCGAGATGCAAGGCTGAAAGTTGACTCTCAGTGAAAGTATTCTGAGAATTATGGTACTCAATGCCTTCACTCTCAGGAATGATGAATACCAGCCCAATCCCAAATGAGCATGGGCAGCTTATAATAGCATCACTCATTTTCTTTATTTTAAGTTAAATATACAAAACCACAATGCATAGATTTTATAACTAATTTTTGCCTTTAACTTCTGAGTATTTACACAGTAGAAAACATATTTGAGATAAACTCAGAGTGCTATTTCCCCCTACACTTGTTCTAATCATCATTTGTTTTGAAATAATCACTGCCAGGAGTTAAAATACATCTTTTCCAGTCATTTAAAATGTTCTAACTATTCATGGATAATGCTTTTTGGATGTTTTTAAATTTTTATGTGAGTTGTATCACACTGTCTTGTGTTTTACAGCTTTCTTTTTATATTAAATCTTATTAACTCATCATGAACATGCAAGGGTGGCTTTCCATATCCACAAATCCAACTAACCACCAATCATAATGTAGTTAGACCTGTTTTAGTTGTATCCATGTTTAGCATACACAAACATTTTCTTTTGATCATCTCATAAACAATACACTAGGACAGCTATTTCCAAAGCATTTGTACTATATTACATATTAGAAGAAGCTGATAGTTATTTAAGGTAGACAGAGATCATGTATAGCTTATGTACAAATACTACCCCATCTTACACAATGGACCAGTATAGCTTCATATTTTTGGTATTCTAATTGCCCTGAATAGCAAGCAACCACTTTATTTTGTGTCTACAGCATTCCATGTAATTTTCATGGAATTAAATCTATCAATAAACAAAGGAACAAAAATTAGCCTGCCCTTATTATTTTTAATATATTAATTAGAATGAGATTGATAAGCAAGAAAATACAATATACATTAACTATATCAGCTGTAGAGATTATTATGTGGAAAGTAAGATAGAAAAAGGAGGATAACATTGGGCAGTTCTAGATAGGAGATGAGTCCTGGAGATGACAAGGGGCAGAGATATGGCAGGACAGGAGCAAATGAAGCTTAGTATTTAAATGCTATCAGAGCCAGTGTATGTGTGTCCCCTGAGCAAATAGAGCATTAGATTTACATGTATAGTCTTATGCTACTAACATACTATATGAATTTTTCAACCATGTGATAAAATTTTTATGATCATTGAGTTTAGATTTTGACTTGATGGTATTTTTAATTTGATATGGTAACAAGGTCAACACTTTTATATTGTTTCTTCTCAACCATTAACAAGGTATAGTTATGTATAAGTGTGGGTTCTTTTTATTCTTTCTTTTTGCTTCTTCATATTTTTCTCTTCCCGTATCTCTTATTTTAAAATTGCCTTCATCTATAATAGAACCATTCCCTTTGATTTTTCTCTGCAGTTATTTCCTTTCTTGAGGATACTTTGCAAGAACTTTGCCCTGTGTGTCTATCTTCTGTAGGTCAGAGTGGAGTTGTCTTCAGTCTTATATATTATGAATATTATTCTTGGCCAGGTGAAGACTAGCTGCATCTGGAAGTCATGGCCGCTCATGACAGGCTGGTGTCATGACAGAGCATAAGAGACCACATGTGTTAGATTACCAAATCATTAAAACCACATCCTTTGTCACTTCCAGCACCTGTGTTGACTGTGAAAAGGTCACATTGCTTTCCATCCATCCTGGTTCATGAATATTTTGCTTAATTGTTCTAAGAACTTACTTTTGAGTTTCAAGACAGTTTACTGAGAAAAATAAAATAGCATAAAATCAAATAGCTGTCACCTGCAGTGAAACAGTTTTTGTCAGAGATCCTCCTTTCCATGTAATTATAGAGTAACAGATAATGTTTGGAATGACTTATATGACAAAAGCCATCCCTTATCTATCTTTTTGATGTGCTAATAAAATCCTCAGATGATATCATGTGAACCAGCTGAGACAACATTTGCTGGTAGCTGTTGCAAGGAGGAGAGCAAGTTTCCTCCCCACCCCCATGGTGCTTAGAGTCAGATCTGCAGTGCCACATGATGAATGGATTATCAGATACTGAGGAATCCTCTAATAGCATTTTATTGCTATCTCCCCTAAAGGCAAAAAGTTAAGCTTTTGAAATCCATGACTGTAAATAGTCTGTCCTAATAATTATTCTGAGTTTTACTTCTTGTTGGAATGGAGGCAAAACACTGAAGAACAGAATCCTGACAGTAACTAATCTTTCAGAGGCTAGATAAGCCTGTTATTTAAGAGAAAAATGAGAAAGAAAGAGTATACCTGGCCATTTTATTATCCCCTTATATATAAATTTCTGCAATGATGCACACATTGCAAAGTCCTTGAACTCCCTTTTATATCTCTAAATCAGCAAGACTATTTCTTGATTCCATTTTTTTTTGTGGGCCTATGTCCAATTACTTCTTTCCAGAAGAAATCTAGGATAATGATATGTACAATTGTGTTCTCCTATAAATTAATGACAGAAAAATATATTTCTGGGGGTGGAGAATAAGGTCCTGCCCAGATATATGTAAAGAAAAAGAAACAAATGAACAGGAATAAAATTTCCAAGAACTCTTGAATACATCTACAAATTGATGGAGTAGAAAGAAAAGCTGAAGTAAAATCTAAAGGCATGGGTAGTGTATTCAAGGAAATCATAACAGACATTTTCCCAAGGCTAGAGAAAGAAACAGGCATTCAAACATGGCAGACAGGCATGGCCAGAGAAGAAAAACGTATCATATTCAAGAAGTGAAAACTCAAAGCAAAGAAACAATTCTGAAAGCCTTAAGGGAAAAATTCCAGCTCACATAAAAATGTGGAAACATCAGAATAACATAAGCTCTTGTCAGAAAGTCTAAAAGCCAGGAACACATAGAGTAATATATTTCAAGTGATGGGAGCAAGTAAAAGTTAACTGCAGTCACTATATCCAGTCAAGTTATCTCTTAGAATTGATGGAGTAATAACAACACTTTTAAAACGAACATGTATTAAGGCAATTCATGCTATACAAGTGAGAAGTTTAGAAAATTCTTAAAGGAATACTATATACAAAGGAATTATAGTATTATCCATGAGAATACAGTAAACAATGAGCTTTGTGATTAGAAAAGATGAATATGGATCAAGTAAAGAATTTAGTATACCTAACACAACAAACAACCATAACCCTAATACTAATAGAAGAGAAAGAAAATAACTACCAATGATTCAAGCAATTAGAATGTCAAAAATATTTTGGAAATTAGAATACTCTCTTAGTAATAAACTTAAACTCAAATGGCCTTGGTTTACCAACTAAAAGATGATAGTTTGTAACTACAAATGACCATGCTAAAAGAAAAATGAGGGACACTTAGAATAAATAACCTAGTGATGCACCTCAAGGTTCTAGAAAAACAAGAGGAAGGCAAGATCAGGGCAAAAATTAATGAAAAGAGACTAATAAAATTAATCAAGGATTTGGTTCTTTGGAAAGATCTATAATAGTGATAATCTCTTACTAAACTATCCAAAAGAAGAGGGAAAGTGAGAAATGAAAATGAGTGCATTATTATAGATCCAAGAGCAGCCAGAAGATTGCAAGGGAGACACTTCAAAAATATATATTCCATAAAAGTAGAAAGGCTAAAAAGTGACTAAATTCCTAGATACATATGAACTCCAAAAATTAGTCTCTTCAGAACTTGTACTAGTATAAACAGCTTAAACATGTTCATAACAATGAACAAGAGTGAATCAATCTTGTCTCCCATTTTAAACAAAACAAAACAACAACAACAACAAACCCAAAGAACTGGACCAGTTCAATGCCAGATTACTCTAAATCTTTGAAGAGAAACCAATGATAATATATTTTTAAATTATACCATTAAATATAAAAATGAAGGAACACTACCAATCCCACTCTGCAATGAAAGGATTATCTTGATTTCAAAGTGGAGTAAAAACACAATGCCTTCATTGTGTTTCTCCTTCATCAAGTTCCTTCATGAACATAGATAAATTATCTCAACAAAGTACTTGGAAACAGATTTCAGGAACATATTATGAAGGCCATACACCATGGGAAAGTGAGTTTCATTCCTGGGAAGCAAGATTGGTTCAACACATGAAAATTGGTAAGTGCAAAGTATCAAAATAACAGCCATAAAGACTGGAACCACTCGGCAGTCTTGTTAGACTCAGAGAAAGCATTGCCAAAGCTCAACATGCCTTCATGATAAAAAAATCTCTAATATATTAAGAATAGACCCAATGCAACTCAATATAATAAAGGCTAGATATGATAAATCCATAGCCAACATTATACTAATGGAAAAAAAACTGAGAGCATTTTCTTAAAAGTCTGTAATGAGACAAGGGTATCCATTTCCTCTTTTACTCAGTGTGGTGCTTGAAGTCTTAGAGCAACAACACAAAAGAAGGTTTTGAAGGGACTCAAATAGGGGAGGAAGAAATTGAATCATCACTGTTTACACATAACATCATCCCACAGATGCATTGCAATCACCATCTTATTTCTGTTGTTATTCTTCAAAGATTTAGAAAAAAAAATCTTGAACTAATATGGAAATACAAATGACCACAGATAACCAAACTAATCGTAATCAGGACAGTGAGAGAAATACTACAATATATCTGAACTCAAATTGTGTACAGAGCCACAATGACAAAGGCTGCAGGGACTGGCTTAAATAGACATGTAGCCCAAGGGAACAGAAAGGAGAACCCACAGATAAATCTACATAGACGCTGCCACTGAAGTTTTGAAAAATATGTCTAAAACTATATCAGTTGAAAGACTATCTCTTCAACAAATGATGTTGGACAAAGTAGGTATTCATGAGTAGAAGAACAAAATTATATTCCTATCTTTCATCAGGTAAAAAAGCAATTAAAATGGATAAAAATCCTTAATTTCAAAGCTGAAAGGCTAAAACAGTAAGAGGGAGGAAAATACTCAAGACTTAGACATGGGCAAGGCTTTTCTATAATGGACACTGAAGGTTCAGGAACTGATTTCAAGAACTGACAAATGAAGCTGCCTAAAATAAAATACTTTGACACAAGAAAGTAAACTAACAGAGTGAAAAGACAGCCTCTCAGATTGGGTAAAATCTTTGCCAAATATACTTCAGTTGGGTTAATATCTAAAATACATAAAGAACTAAAAATTTAATACCATAAGATAAATCTTTCATTCAGAAACCAAGTCAGTGAACTACATAGAAAACTCTCAAGAAAATAAATACAATGTCAAATACATATTTTTTTAATGAGTTCAAGGTCTTTAGTCCTTAGTCAAAAGCAAAATGATAAAATAATACTGCTTTAAAATGGCATCTTACCCCCATTGTATCTAGTTGTAAGGGTTATCATGAAGAAGACAAGCTACAAGTCTACAAGTATCAGTGAGGAAGTTAGAGAGAGGACACTTTATTCACTTTTGGCAGGAGTGTAAACTGGGGCAGTCATTATGAAAATCAACATGGAAGTTTCTAAGAAAACCCAAAATAGAATTACCATATCATTTAGACATGCCAATCCTAGGCATAAACCTAAAATACTCCAATTTCTACCACAGAGATAAGCATTCATGTTTGTTGCCACACTATTTATAAGACCAAGGAAAGACAACCACATTATGTATTCGTCTACAAATGATTGGAAGTGAAAATATGATCTGTACACAAAATGAAATTTTATTCAGTCATAAAAAGAATAGAACAATGAAATTAGTGAGAAAATACATGGATATGAAAATATCATCACATTAAGTAAAGATAACAGAGACCTTGTAAAAACAATAGTACATGTTATCTCTCATATGTGGAATGTACATGTACACACATATACATATATGTATATGAACACATATATATGTGTCATGGAATTAAAATGGGGACCATGAAAGAAGAAAAAGTGATGACAACTTAGACATACACTAAAATAAGGATTCTTACTCAAACCTGAATTATATCTGCTATATTCCACTGTCTATTTGGAATTTCCTTTAATATCCAAATTTATTTGTTTCAATCTGGATTATTTATCTCTTAAATTAGAAAGAGTTATTTCTTTAGTTCATGATTTTATGGCCATGATTTTCACAGTAAGTTGATTAAATGGGGAGGATTATGTGCAAAGAGTTAAACAAAGAAGATGAAAATATAAGTTAAAATGAGAAGATTTGCATAGTTATTAGTCTCAGCAAGGGTGTGTTTTTCTGTGGTCTGGGGTAGAAATAGTTATCCTAAGCAGATCATCTTTTGTTATGAAAAAGTTGAAGGAGCCATTCACCTGGTCCCTTCATCTTGCAAACTCTCTGGGAGTCTCACAATTTTAGCTTCTTCAGCTTCTTATAAATACATTTCTTACACATTTCAGACTTGATAGAGGTACTCTCAAAAGAAAGGACAACTTGCACTTCTTTTACAGGAAAACACAAAATGGTGGATAATGCTGGAGTGCAGAAGGACTCTGGGGTCCAGGCTTGGGAGACCATGGTGGTTTCTCAGGATTCTGCAGCAGTCTTAAGGACAATGCTCATGGTCAAGTCAGTGGGTGTCCGAAAGCCCTGCTGCTAAGGTCGAAGCCTGCCATTACCGGACAGCCCTGGGATTGGTGCAAAATGCAGACTCACTTTGTCAGTAGACCTTCCTCTTTTCTGGGGGAATTCCAGACCCCACATTGACTCCCTGAGGAATGACATCTAGTTCTAAACTTGAGATTCCTGGAAGGCCTCCCCGTGTTAATGAGGCATCTGAGTACCCTTAAGCCTTCAGCCAATGACCTTTGTCCACCCTGGATAGTCTCACACACTTACCCCGAACTATATAACCCTTGGTTTAACCCAAGTAAAGGGTATGTATACAAACCCACTCTAAATAAAGGTATCCTTGATCTCTCAGGCAGTTCTCAATTAGGTCCTCCTGCAGGAGATGCCTTCGAAGCTTGTGTGGCCTGGTGTTTATTCAGAGGCTGCCAAACTGCACTGTTCCTTCTATACAATCACAAGTGGGGGTCATGGGTAAGGCTGCAGGGCTCATGGGAGATAAAGCCAAAGACAAGAAGTGTACCCTGATCACCAAGGTGGACCACCTGGTCAAAGACATAAAGATCAAGTTTCTGGAGATCTACCTGTTCTCCATACTAATCAAAGAATTGGGAATTATTGACATTTTCCTTGGCACATCCCAGAAGGACCAGGTTCTAAAGATCATGCTAGTGCAGATGTAGATTTAAGCTGTCCAGAGGACAGGTTCAAGGGGTTTGTCGCTATTGCGGACTACAACAGTAATGTTGGTCTTGGTGTTAACTGCTCCAGGGAGATAGCCACTGCCATCTGAAGGGCCATCATTTTGGTTGGCCAAGCTTTCCATCATCCCTGTGCGGTGGGTGAGACTGCTGGGAAAACAAGCCTCATACTGTCCAATACAAGGTGACAGGCTGCTGTGGCTCTGTGCTGGCGCATCTCATCCTTGCACCCAGAGGTACTGGCATCTCTCTCTGCCCTGTGCCCAAGAGCTGTTGTGGCTGGACAGTATTGATGACTGCTACTCATTAGCCAGGAGCTGCACCGATATCCAAGGAAACTTTGCCAAGGCCACACTGTTGATGCCATCTCCAAGACCAACAGCTACTCATCCCCTGACCTCTAGAAAGAGACTGTGTTCATAAAGTCTCCTTATCAGGAATTCACTGATCATCTGTGAAAAGACATATCAGAGTCTCTGTTTAGAGGACATGGGCTCCAGCTGTAGCTACCACATAAAAGGTTGTATAGAGTAAAAGTAAAGTGAATTAAGTCTCTCAAAGCGGGGTTGGCATCTTGCTCTCTCCATGTCCCCCATACATGTTATAATGCTTTTATAACACACAGTTTTGCAATAGAAACTAATGAGATGTTTGCTGGGAAGGCAATGTGCACCTGTGGATGACAAGGCTACCTAGCCTGGCTGATTTATTGTTGTAATCATAACTATGAGAACACAGAAGAGGGAGAGTCTTTGTTGAATTATTGCACCAAATTTGCATTTTCTATTAATTATTGTTAGGGGAGTAGGAGGGTATAATGAATACAGCAATAATTAATAATCTCTTACACCCTTATTTTTTTATGAGCCACATTATGATTGTGCTTGACCAATAAGAGTACTTAACCTACAAACCAAATCTTTTTGTAGATGAAGATTTTGCAAGTGTTTGAACATAAATATGCCCTTTATTTTAAATTAGGAAGGTACAAAGTTGTTGAAACATATTTAATTAACACATTTTACTTATAATTAAACTAAAAAATCTAAATCTTCTTTCAATTTGTTAGACTATTTTCAGTCTTGAAGTTGGTCTCAATAGTGTTATAATAACTGAAATTTCTGAAGGCTAATCAAACTTAATTTTTCCTGCTATGTTCTTTTTGAGAAATAAAAAAGAAAGTAATCATTTAGTAAAGATTAATAAATATAAATTTAAATAAAATTGAAAGCTGGCCCATTTTTTATTATTAATTATTTTATTTATTTATATTTCAAATGTCATCCCCCTTCCCAGTCCCTCCTCCACAATCCTCCATCCCATACACGTCCCCTTTACCTCTATGAAGGTAACCCCCATCCATCCACCCACTCCTGCCTCACATCTCTTCTCTGGGGTATCAAGCCTCCACAGGACCAAGAACCTCCCCTCCCATTGATGCCAGACAATGCCATCCTCTGCTACATATATCGGTGGAGCCATGGACCCACCTATGTATACTCTTTGGCTGGTGGTTTAGTCCCTGAGAGCTCTAGGGGTTCTGGTTAGTTGATTACTGATCTTACTATGGGGTTAAAATCCCCTTCAGCTCCTTCAGTCCTTCCCTTAATTCTTCCTCTGGGGTCACTGGACTCAGTGGGCTGTTAGTATCTGTATCTATCTTAGTCAGGTGCTGGCACAGCCTCTCAGAGGACAATTATACCAGGCTCCTGTCTGTATGAACTTCTTGGCATCAGCAATAGTGATGGGGTTTGGTTTGGTGTCTGCAGATGGAATGTATCTCAAAGTGGGGTGATCTCTAGATGGCCTTTCCTTAAGTCTCTGCTCCAATTTTGTCCCTGTTTTTCCTTTAGACAATAGTGGGCCATGTCTATTTACTGGGGGTGGTCTCTTCTGGTTCTATCTCCCCACTTTTGGATATTTTGCTGGCCCATTTTTTAAACCCCAGTGTTTGGAAGATGAAAACAGAAGGATCAGTTCAAGGTCATCTTCAACTACATAGCAAGATTGAAGTCAGTCTGGTTTGCACAGGAGTGTGTCAAAACAATAAGACAACCACAAAAATTAGAAAAAACAAAGTTAATTTTGATTGAATAATATTATCTTCAAAAAATAGTTTAGATTCGGTAATACAATTATGTAAAGATAAATTCACAAGGCTATTTTTAGAAGAGTCAGGATATGACTACTGCAGAATTTTTCGGAGGACAAATAACTTGTAGAAAACATCATTTTAAAAGTTAGTTACAGTCAGTATTAGAAATTTTTGTTTAAACATTCTAAGAAAACACCAAGAACATGCAGCATAATAAGTCTATGTTCCAGCCTCTGTTATATTACTCAGGCTATGATTTGCAGAAAACTTCTCATAAGCCTCTCATAAACCCTTTCTCTCTATGGTCCTCATTTGATGTTGGTCAGGCTAGCCTTGAACTCACAGTATAGCCTATAATGAACTTCAGATACTGATTTTGCTTTCATATCCAAGTTTTGAGATTACATCTATGAACTGACATGTCTGACTTCAGATGCTCCTCCAATCTTTTAAAGAAAAAACCCTGGGAATACTTGTATTCCTGCTCATTGTGTTAAAGCTTGTCTTTAACAACATCAACATGTTGGCAGCCAAAGTACATGGCTTGAACCTGAAAATAGAATCCCAGGCAGAATTATTAAATTAACAGGCAGGCAAGCCAAGGATGGGTAAGATTCTGTACAGAGGGTTTATCTTCAGTATCAATACTCAGCAGAGCAGCATTCTTGAAATTCATAAGCTCACTATGTAATGTTAAAACATCCAGAAAGGTGTTAGAATTATGCCAAATACACTTGAAGTATATTTAAACTTCTTCCTAATTATAATTACTGCCACTGTAAATTTTAGAACTAACATGAATCCAATGGTATTTGGCATGACACTCGAGATGTCTTTTTACCCTTAAATTCTGAATCTCCTTCCAATAATTTGAATAGGATAAAGAGCACAGAGCCTTACCAACCTAAGACATAAGTGCATTGCTTTGGATAATGCATATTCCATGATGGGTAAGGAAGGCATTCTTGTCAGAACAACGTAAGATAGGCTCAATCTTGCTAATGAAATAAAAAAAGGGAAAGGCAGAAAGTCTTTGGGGCTGCTTGGCAAGAATCTGACATGGGCCATGTATAAGGAAATGGGCTGCTTGGCAGGAATATGACATTTGCCAAGGCCAAGGAAATAGACTTCAGGCAGGAATCAGACATTAGATTAGAACAAAAAAGTAATTTCAGACAGGAATCTAAATTTTAGGCTAGAACAAGGAAGTAGGCTTCAGACATGAAAATGACTTTGGGCTAGGACAGAGAAGTCAGCTCAGATATTTTGGTCACCTTGATAAACTCTTAGAAACAGTGATCACAGGAGTGTTCATGTAATTGTGTTTAATGCCTTGCTTGTTCTTTGACTATTTGTGTTTATTGTCTTGCTTGTTCCTTGACTACTTGCATCTATTGTATTGCTAGTCCCTCAACTTAGAACTGACCTTAATACATGAATGTAATTAAAATGGTATAAAAGCAAAAAGGAGAAGGGGAGATGGGATGGGGATTCTATGGAGGGTACAAGGGAGAGGAAATGATATCTGAAATGTAAATAAACAAAATATCCAAAATAAATAAATAAATAAATAAATAAATAGAATAAACCCATCAAATTTACTGACCTTTGCCAAAAATGCCAGCCATATTTTGTTTTTTTAACTTTATAACTTATGCAGATTGCATTTTTCGTGAAAGCCAGGCTCACTTTTCTTCAGACTTTGAGTCAATGTTTGTCAGAAATATACTCTGCAAAGTTAGGGCTTCATAAGAAAAAGAAATTGGAAAAGCTTACAAATAAATAAAATTTAAACAACATACTCTTAGTAGGTTATAGATTTTAGAAGAAATCAAAGAGTATATATTTACACTCTGTGTTGGAACTGTTGAAGACTATGAGAATTTTTGAAGTTGGTCTGAATGCATTTTGCACTATGAGATGACCATGCTGTTATATAAAGTCCACAAGGGGTTGGCTTATAACGACCAACATTGATTGCCAGTTGACAAGGTCTAAAACCATCTAGGAGACAAGATAGATGGAATGTTTACAAATAATTTTCTAGGTTATTTTGATTGAGATCAGATCTACTCTAAGAATGAAAATCAATACTTCACTGGTGTTAGCATTTCTTTGAGAGTTTTGTATAAGATTGTTTTGATCATATTCACCCTCCTCTACTCTTCGCAGATCACACCTTCTTTTATAAGCACCCAACTCTTTGTCCTTTATATTAACTACTCATGACCAATTTATGCTACCCAAATATGCTCAAATGTGGACAATCCAGTTGAGTGTGGTCTACTTACACAAGGGGGAGTCTATTCAGACTTCTCATTTCTGTTTTTCTTGAATTAATTTGGTTATTTGTGTTATTCTATGTATTTATTAATTTTGTCTAGATTATCTAAAATTGGCATATAATTGTTTACCACCATTTAAAATGCTAGCCTTAATACAACCCCTATCCCCTAAGCCAATTACCTACCAAATGACCACCTACCTCCCAAACTTTCTTACACTTTCCAATACAAGTGCCTTGGAATCCAAGTCTTTAACACATTGGCCTTTAAAGAACTTTCTAGTTCCAAACTTTATCACCGAGGTTATACTGTTTGGAGCTATTGTAACCTTTACACTGCGTTTGACATCAATTTCAGGTATGGTCTGATCTCCTTGGACCATAGTTGTATTGACCTCTGTGTGTCCTCCAGGCTTACAATGAAGAAACATTTTCTATGTAGCTATTTGGGACAGGGAATCTGTTCAGTGATCCTTTAAGGTTAAATTCTGTCCTTTCAAATAAATATGGATTTTTCTAAGATGTGATTTCCAAGAGTAGAGTTTTACCTTGGGGATTCTTTTGCTATTGTTCTATTGCAGAGGATAAGATTTCACTTTAAGAGTATGACTCTCTTCAACAGTTATCATTCTTCTCATTCTCCCATTGTCTCTAAGTTTAAATCACTCCTCTCCCTATTATAGAGGATATTTTTGCTCTACTTTTATAGATATTTTATAGCTATAGATATATCAGGCTATTGTCAGTGAATGATAACTCTGACGCAACCTTAACACTAACCTATCTTGAAATGTCCTCTGTCAAACAAATTAGTTCATAAATTAAATCTAAATTTTTCTGGGTGTTGTCTGCACCCATCCAGATTCTCTGCTGTGGTATACCACAAATAGATTCCAGTTCCCCTCTTCTTTTCATTTCCTTCTAAAATTTTATGACCTGGGTCTCTAGACTCTTCATTTTTCTTGGCATTCTTGTCTTTCCAGTCCCTGCCAGAATGGCCCATTAAGTTCTGCCTATAACAGTCTAGGGTGTTTCTTGCCTTAAGTTTCAAATTCCTGTACATTTTCCCCACAAATCTATTCCATTACATAAGCTCCATTGTAGAAATGACCCTGTGTTTCAGTAACAATTTTGGGTTAGCTGTGTTTCTTGTTGTGGTGACAAAATATAAGATAAATAAAACTCAAAAAAAGGAAGGAATCATTTTGTCTAACAGTTTGAAGGTAAAATCCATCATGGTGGGAAAGTCATGGTGGCAGGAAATTGAGGCTATTGGCTATATATCATCTGAAATCAGGAAGAAGAGAGCAATGCATGCTGGGTTTAGATCATTTTTCTTTCTCCTTTGGATGCATGAGACTCAACCCATGGAGTGTTTCTGCCCACATTTAGAGTTTATCTACCTTTCCCAATAAATCCAATCTAGAATATATCTAGACATGCTCAGAGACTAGTGTCCTGAATAATTCTAGATTCTGTGAAGTTGGCAAATAATAACTATCACAGTCCTCCAATTGATATAGAAAACCAAGAACCCACAACAGCTCCTTTACCATCTTAGAAGAGAAGGGCAGAATTTCAGGACTCATGCTTCCCAATTTAAAATTTTCCTGGAAAGTTGTAGTAGCTAAGATTACAAAGTGCCAGCTCAGAGACAGAGGTATGAGTAAATGGGATATCATTTTGAATCTAGAACCAAATTCTTGCCTTATGAGCAGTTGCTTGACAGTGGTGTGAGAATACTTGGATAGCCACAATCCAAAGATTGAAGCTGGACCTCTGCCTCATACCACATGCAAAAATTAACTAAGATCAAAGACCTAAATTCAAGAGCTAGACTTACAAAATTCTTAGGAAGCTGTTTCTGTTACTTTAGATTGGCCAATGATTTCTTTGAAATGCGTTAAGGACAAGTAAACAGAAACACATAAAATTAATTAAGTTTAAGACCTCTACTTTGAAAAACAATGAAAGAAAGTAAAAAAAAAAAGGATGATTTAATGTGTGGAAGATTCTCAACCTGTGGGTTGCAACTTTTATACTGCAGATCAGATATTTACATTAAAATTAATAGTTATTCTATGTAAGTAGCAACATTACCATTATTGTGAAATAGCAAGGAAAATAAATTCATGGTTGGGGGTCACCACATGAGGAACTATATTAAAGGATCTCAGCATGAGGAAGGTTGAAAAACTTTTAAGGGAAAATGAGCTGGGAGCCCAGTGCCTGCTGACGGGTGCAGAGTGATAAAAATGCTCAGAAGTCACATGTAGCTCAGAAGCACAGCTCTCTGAATAAATGTCACTGATCTGTGAACTTTAATAGGTGAAGTGTGCAGTGTGCATGCATAAACTTGTTACTCAGTAAAACATGTATTGCTCTTAGCAATTCTCATTCAGTGTTGTTGGGAAGGATGATGCATACTGATGGGGATTTGCAAGCAAGTTACTAATTATGATGTGTGTGTATACAGCTGCTGTCAAAATGCTAATATGATGTTTCTGAAGGGGAAGGTGTACTGCTGTTATCCCATGGTTATGTATTATTAACTTTCCCATGGGTTCTGAGGGATTGACATTTTATTGTAAGTTCTTTAGTAGAGGAAGAGGAGGAGACATGAGTTAAGCAGATGTCAGTACTAAGGTTAATAGGGCACAGTCCTGGGAGGGACACATTTCAGGAGAAAGGATCTCTAGGACAATATGATGCTGAGAGTCCACTATTAGACTAAGCCTGGCTCTGTCTGGCTCTCAACTGAGCAACATGGCAAACCATGGCTATTAATGACTAGCAAGTACTTAATTTTGCTTTTGCTCTGTCTCTGTCTCTCTGTCTCTCTGTCTCTTTCTCTCTCCCACTCCTTCCCTCTCTTCCTCCCTCTCCCTCTCTTATCTTCCCTTCCTCTTTCCCTCCCCTCTCTTCCCTCCACCTTTCCCTCCCTCTTCCCTTCCTCTACCTTCTCTCTCTGTCTTTCTTTGTAGTGCATTTGTGTGTGCACACTTTTGGGCATGTGTAATGAAGGCCAGCAAGACATCAGGCATCCAGGCACTAAAATGGAAATTTCTGGTTTCTTTGGAAACTCAGTTATGTCATGTGATGTTTTGCTGGTGGAGACAGGTGAAAGGATGTTTTGCTAAATCAGACATGTGAAAGGATATTGAAGCAGGCACATAAAAGAGTGTTTTGCTGAAGCAGACACTTGAAAGAATGTTTTGCTCAAGCAGACACAGGTGAGAGAATGTTTTGCTCAAGAAGACACATGAAAGGACTTTCGGTATTTAGAAAGAATATAAATATGACCTCACAGACAGTGGGAAGAGGCTCTAGCATTGGTTTGCCTTCCTCTGCATAGCTAGTCTTCAATGATGATGTTCTTGTATTGGTTCACTTTCCATTGTGGTACTGATCTTTGCTCATCATGGCTTTGTAGAGAGTAACTCAGAGCCTTGTGGTTACTTCTGGATTGAATTGCCATTGCTGATTTGTGAGTGGTGATTGCTGAAAGGCACACTGAGTATGACTTCCCAACACGTCATGAACTCACCACAGTGCCCTGATTCAGGTTCCATGGGGCAGTTCTCTTGGCTCCCTGCCACCTGTCTGTGCAGCTGTTCTAGGATCCTCAGCTTGGGCAGGGGAAGCAGCACAGACAGTTGATTGCTCAAGATGACTGTGATGCTTCAGGGGGTGCAGCCTCAGGAGTAATGCAATGTGGCAGTGGAGACAAGCATTAAAATTAGATTTAAACCATTCACAGTCTTAATTCAGACCCTACTATAGACTTTCTGAAAGACTAAGACCACTTGAATTCTTAAGGTCCGAGTTCACTGAAGGTCTATGCAGAGAAAAAAATGTCTCCTAGGCCTTCTCTATGGATTCTAACTCAAAGAAGGTGTCTCAAAGAGCTTTCTGAACTGTTACTCATTTGAAAGAGGTGGAATGGTAGCTACAGGGAATGAAAACTACTGTGGAGGTCTAGGCTTTTATGGCATCTGAAAGCTCTTGGGCCCATCCTTGGAGATGAGATGTTTCCTATGCAGTGGATAGTGGTGGTCTCTAATCTGTCCTTTGGTGCAGGATGTATAATAAAGCTCCATTTAAAGTAGATATTTAAATATTTCTATCTAAAACCATGAGATTTTTTTTATGAAAAAATGGAAAAACAAAAGTTAGTCTCAGTTACACTTAGCAACTGGAATACTCTAGTTTAACTTGGGACCACCTTGGTGCATCTCTTAGTAGCTTGGCTTGTGCTGCAGATGTTGCCTAGGGAACAGGTCCACCTTGGACCATCTGGGTGCATCTCTTAGTAGCTTGGCTTGTGCTGCAGATGTTGCCTTGGGAACAGGCTCTGACAACTGGGCCCTTCTGCTCAGGTCACTTCCTACTGGGATGCTGCTTTTCCGGCAGATGGGATTCATCCTTCACAGTTCTCTTACAGAAGAAGAACAATGTGATTTTGATTCAACATTTCTGATTGTGGGTTTTTGAAGACTTTTTTCTGTATGTGCCATTAGAGAACCAGCAGATGGTTTCTTCCTAGTGGGGCTGGGGTTTAGAGAGCGTAGCAAAGTGTGTTCAGTGGCTCCAATATATCTGTTTTCTTCACTCTGGAATGTGTTAATTTAATGTGTGTTTTCTTTGGGTGGCCTTGTTTGGAAATAGTAGCAGGAAAGCACTGTGAGTATCATTTTGAAGGAGAGTTGTTTTGAGATGTAGTGACAAACTCATAAACTAAGGGTTGTAACTGTGGTCATTAATTTTTTTTCCTATTGGAAAAGCCAGATGCTGTTTGCAGCAGGCCTTAATGTCGGTGATTTGAAGACTGAAAAACATCTGTGTTTTAACTCCACTGCTGACCTGGGAGCTCAGAATGTGGGGGTTTCCCACTTTTGCTATAAGAATGGTCTCCTTTAATTCTGTAGAACTGTCTCTTTAGCTGGCAGAGGGGAGGTTTGGAGGTACAGGCTGAGGTTTGTGGAAGAATTTGTTCATCCAAGAGTGTTTGTAAAATTAAATTATATATCTTGTTCTTGGGCTGAATCCATTAGCCAACAGGTTAATGAAATTTAAAGTACAACTAAGAATTATTGAAGGTGTCCCTTTAGTTTGCTCAAACCATGAGTTATGTGATTGTTCCAATCCCAGTGGATTCTTCTACCCGTCAGTAAGGAAGGAACTTTATGGTGTGACTTTCTTACTGGAATACGTTCAGGGTCATCTCACCAAAGGGAGGAAGCAAGTCTGTGCCTCTTGTGTGACCAAACTCAGAACCTCTGTGTGACTTGTTACTTAGCACCTTGGCTGGGAAGAAAATGTTTTCTTTTTCTTCTCATACCATCTATTTTTGAGATCCTGCCCAGTGGAGGGGCAAACATCTCTTACCCTGAGACAGCCTGGCACATAGATCAGGTCTCGTTTCCTTAGCTGAGATGGGAGAGTCGGGGAGAACCAATAGTCAGAATCTGATTGTGGCTCTCTCTTCTACTCCTGTTCTCTCCCATTCCCTTTCTTTTGAATATGTGATGGTCAAGTAATTGAGAATATTCTCATTTTTTTTTTTTTTGTATCTTGGGGTTCTCACTGTGGACTGGGCCAGCCCAGCCACCATCCTTATTTGCTTTCAGAGAAATGTTGGGGTCAACTCCAGGGCTCACAGTCTTCCAACCTGACCATACAAAATCCCCACTTACTTGCTAATCAGTATATCCTCCCTCCCTCATGTGTCTGTTCTTCCTTTCTTAGAGTCCTCTTGCCTGTCCCCAGGGAAGCAGATGAGTACCTTAGGACTTGAAAGCTCCAGAGTCTAACTGTAGCATCCTTAGAATAAAATAAAATCTTTTTTCAGGACTCAGAGCAGGGTCCCACACCTTCCTGGACCACATTTAAATGGGAATCTCCTGGCCTGGTAGTACTTTGATTCTGTTCTGTCCCAAGCTTTGCCTCTTGCTCTTTTTATGGCCTTGGCTTTGTATTTCTTTACTTGAAACCTGAAGAAACTGAACTAAATCCTTTTAGGGTCACCTCCAATTTTACCATTTTCTGGCACTGAAAATTGCCTTGGTGAATTCACAGTCCACTTTGGTAAGACGTGTTTTTAATCTTAACCTCTTCTATGAATTTGCTTGTGTTTCAGTGTTTATTATCTCCAATCCCCCATCCCTGCTCTCTCTTCCTCTCTCTCTTCCTCTCCACCTCCCTTTTGTTTTCCTACCCACTCCTCTTCCTTGCCCTCGGTCCCCCTCTCCCTCTCTCCTTGTTTGTCTGTCTTCCCCCTCTGAGATGTGAATAAATTAAATACACTTTCTATAAACGGAGAAGTGGAAGAAAAAGCCCAGAGTAAAACCATCTCCCTTCTTTAGGAGGCCTTTGAACAAGTGACTTCCAGCCCAGGCTTCTGTCTGTAAGGATAAGGATCAGATCGAGCAGCCTCCTTTACAGCCTTTCCCATAACCCAGGCTATCACTATTTCTAAAAGAATGAGACATGGCACTCTGAAAAGAGCTTAATGTTTCTGTGAATAAGATGATTAAAAAGAAGATTCACATCAATGATTTAATCTGGGCCACTGTTGATGAAGTTCAGAAAGGAGGATTTGTTCCAGAGGCCTGTGGAGAGGACAGGAAGAGCCAGGAAAATACAGCTTGGTGCTGGAGCAGCAGAGGAAGTCATTGGGATCAGTGGCTGGGTCTTGGCTGGCTGAATCAAGTTCAGGCTGGCAGACTGAAGGGAGAGAAGGGTACTACATGGGGAAAGAAGGAAACAATCTGAGATACAAGGGCTGGTGTCTCCAGAGTGCGTTCCGTCCAAGTCAGTTCCTGGATAGCTGAAGGGTGGCTTATTAGAGCCCTCCATATCTAAGGGAGAATACAGAAATCATGAAGATGATTTCATACCTGTACATTCAGTCCTCTGGTGTAGTAGTCTTCATGTCTTTTAGGATAAATTAGCCTGAATATCTTTTGACAAGTCAGGAAACAGGGCTGAAGAGATTGTTTGGTAAGATCATCATCACAAAGTGTTTCAGGTGTTTAAGATTTTATCGTGGGTATCTGACTCAAAGACTGTCCTGCTAACATTACACTTCCTCTGTGTTGGTACTATGGCTGGAAGGGGCCACTTTCTACTAGGCTGCATTTTAGAGCTTGACTTAAGGAATAACGACTTAAGGAGGCTTAAGGAATAATGACTATAGGAGGCTTAATTTTGTAAAACAAGAGCTTTATAGAAATTTGAAAAAGACCGCTCAGGCAGAAGATTCTTCCCCTGACTAAGGTAGGAGGTCTTGAAGATTATTGCCGATGATTGTGTGGTTTGCACAGATATTCAGCACCTTCCCTCGGCCCTTAAGCAAGCAAACACTCTTAGCGAGCCCCTGCCCCCAAATCTTTGGTTTCAGTCCGTATTCTCTACCTTGAACCTAGCATGTTTGTACCTGATAATTTTTTATAGAAGGTTGAGGGGAAAGAGACTGAGAAATGGGAGAGAACAAACTGAAACTCATCACACTTAACTTCATCACACAAGTAGTTCTATTTCATGAGCACTGCATTCATGGACTCACTCCTTAAAAACAAAGGGCTGTAGTATGTCACAGTGTGTCTCAAAATATACCTTCCTGTCCATACATCTTCATTAACTAATGTTCATTGCAATGAGTCATTGGTCTGGATAAGCTGTCTATGCTTTGTTTTTCGTTCTGTGTGTGTGCTGTATGGTTCTCTGTGTGTGTGTGTGTGTGTGTGTGTTGCAAGGGTTGAGGGTGTATAAAAGGGAATGGGATATAACTGGGACTGGAGTGAAATGGTGTGAAATGTACAAAGAATCAATAAAAAGCTAAAACAAACAACAAAACAAAAGAGCAATCAAATAGAAAATAATCAGTTCCGTCCAAACAAGTATTCTTCGACAATCTATTCGTTATTTGGAGAATTGAGGGAATTTTAGAGTAAGGTCATCAGAATTTTTTTTACCTGCAAATATTTGTTGTGATATTGGGAGATAGTTTTCTTGGATCTCTCATGGTTTGTATTTCATGAAGTGACCATAATGCCCCTCTTTTCCAGAACACCTTTGAATGTTCATAGAATTGCTTTGAATGTTTATAGAATGTTATGAATTGCTTCCCTCTCCGCAAAGTATTATATTTCTTCAAAGCAAAGAACAAGCTTGCTCACTGCCCAGTCTTTTGTTCTAGAGTGAAAGGCCAACACACACACACACACACACACACACACACATACAAGCAATTATAAAAGAATTTGTCCCATGGAAACACTCTGTATAGGTGTCTATGTTGACCTATTCTTCTCACATCCATGAGAGATGGGATGAGAGGGAAAGAAAATACCCTAAAGCCTATGTTGGTTGTTATGTTATGAGTACTGCAATCCTGTGTTTCTTACCCAGGAAGATATCATCTTCTGTCAGATCCTAAACTACTTATGAATTGTGGCAGGGAAACGTATTAGTCTACAAAGGTGCAAAATTTTGTTGTTGCTATTGTTTATTCTTGGCATGCATATGTGCATGTGTGAGCGCATGCGTGTGCATGCTCTTATGGACATGTGTTTCTCTCTGTGAATATATACCCTTATATGACTGTGTGTGACCAGAGGACAACCTTAGGTGTCAATTATCTCTTTGCCTCTTAATTTGGTTTCACAGCAGAAGGAAGCTGTGCATGCCAGGCTAGCTGGTCCGAGCCATCTCTAACCTCCCATCTCCCTATAGGAGCACCTGGAATTTGGCATGTTGCTATAGCACCCAGTTTCATGTTGGCACCCAACTCTAGTCCTCACACTTGTGGATTGATAAATTTACCCACTGAGCCAGCTCCCCAGCTCCAACTAACAGTTCATTGTGAGGGCTTTCCCAGGATGAAGTGCTGAATAATTGAAAAAAATCATTACACTCCCATCCCTTCACTTCAGGTGTGCAAAAAAGTGGCCCAGAAGCACAACATTTTACAGTTCTTAAAGAGACACATTCTGAAACAAAGGTTTTGAGGTTTAACTTGCCTTCTCTTGTGACTGCCACACAGAAAACTGCTTTGTTGGACTTGAAACCTTAGATAATTGAAAGTAAAAGCAAGTGGAATGATTTCAATCAGAAAATCTGGCCTCCCAAGGAACAGCTGAATGATAACAAGAGAAACTAAGGAAATCCCTGGACAAAACTCTTACAGAAGCCAAGCTTCATCCATTTAATACACAGTGGCTATGTATCAATACTTGATAAACTGATATAACAAGAGACTTTTCTTAACATACATGGCATCTAGGGACATTCCCTTGTTAGACACTCATAACCCTCACAATCATTACCATAATCAACTTGACTGAGGAAACGTAAAACACAGAAAGAAAAGAGGACAAGCATTTCTGAGAAAGGATTCTAAGTGGCTGGGAAACCCCTCCAGGAAGGGCTTCCGGTCCAAACGTGACTTAATGATATAATTGTCTAATTTTCCAAAACCCCAGAAAGCTTCTCCGAGTTGTTTTTATCAGTTAATGACAGGGGTATAGAATACTAGGAGATAAGGCCTATTTCTTAGGCATACATCCTATGTTCGTGAGTTAGACCTCTCCATGTTTCTGAGGCCTGTGCTTGTAGCTGGTTGACTGGTGATCATTAATCAAGGCTTTCCAAACATGCAGCCGAGGGTTACAGTCCTTCTAAGTAGATATTTTGTATTGTGTTTCCAAATCTGCCTATTTGCCAAGTACCTGACTGCCTGCACTCAGAAAGCATTCTTGTTAGCTCTATTAGCAGAGTTTATGACTGAGCCCAAAGATGTCCACTTTTTCTATTCTTTCACTGGAGGCTTACTACATAGCTCAGGAATTAGTAAGAGCTGCATGTAACTCAATCATTTACCATTGAGTTGATTGTCTTTTATGTAATTTCTCTGCTTATCAGCTGTTCATGACCCATTCTCTAGCTTATTTAAAACTTCTCATGCAAGTACAAATACACATATATGTCAGAAGTGGGACTCAAATGTGTAAAAGACTCTTCCATTCTTTTTTTTTGAATAAATGGTCTTCCCTTATAAAGACACCAAGTATTGAATTTGATAGAAACAGGGTTGGATGGTGTATGATCTTGTCTGTCTGGTTTCTGAGCCACATATGAGGTGTAAGTAACTATGTTGTCACACACAGTCCTTGGTGGGCCATATGTACCATCCTTAATTTATTCTATGGTTGCTAGACTGTTGGGTCATGTTAAAAGAAAAGTTCTAGGGAAATTACATTAAACAGAATTTGTATTAGCATAGTGAGTCATGAACCAGAGAGTGTCTTCACCAAGAGAGTGTCAGAGCCTTCAGTAACAGCACAGGCAGCATTTATAGGCAGAAGGAGGAGGTAGGGTAAGAAGAGTGGTGTGGATTACAGCTCCCCAACATCAGCTTTGCTGGGCCATGCATTTGTCTTATGTGAAGATGTTGACTCATCCAGCTGGCAGCCTGTGAGCAGCTGCAGCTTGGCTGGTATGAATGAACCATGGTGGTTATTATCTATAAATTATTCTCTCCAGTGAGGTGACAATTTGGTGACATATTAAGTTATAGCTTTCTATGAACTTAGGGTATAATGGAAGCTGTAAGCCTAATGCATTATTTTCTAATATATACGTGTCATGAATAATACTATTGTAAATGGTTTTTACACACCTTTTAGCACATGTATGTAGGCCACTCTGTTGAATGTATAATTAGGAATAGAGCTTTGGCTGCAGAAAATATATGTGCTTAGCTTAGTGTATGTGAGCGCAGTGTTGTAAGGGGAGTTCATTGACAGCAATCCCACCATTTTGTGCAAAGCTTCCAGTTTGTAGCCAGTGCTGAAATAGATAAGCTTTTAACTTTTTGTCTAGATAAAATTATGATGTTAAATTGCATTTCTTCATTAATGACATATGGAACTTTCTTACATATTTCTGAGCCACTTATGACTATTTTTTTGTGAAGAGATTCTTTATCCAATAAGATGATATTTGGTTGTTCACATGTGGAAATTCTTTATAATTTCAGAATTGGCTCCTTTAATGTTTGTAATAGAGTTTCTCCACTCGGTGCCTTGCTTTTTAATTATTGCACTTTAGCTGCATTATTCCATCAATATCAAATATGATTTCATCAATTTTTAAACTACAGTTATTGGAAGTCCATTGGTAATAAATATGAATCTGGAGCTACTGGTACGTACATTTAAATCTCATCACTCTCTGTATAATTTCTGTCATGTTTACTCTTTTATGGTTGGGAAAAGGCACCATGACCAAGGCAACATATAGAGGAAACCCTTTAATGGGGGCTTACAGTTTCAGAAGGAGAATCCATGATCATGATGGCAAGAAGTATGGCATCAGACAGGCAAGCAGGACACTGGGCAATAGCTGAGTATCTGACCTGTAAGCAGAACACAGAGAGGTGATGAAGGGGGAGGGGCAGAGAGAGGGGGAAATGGAGGGGTAGAGAGAGGTAGAGGTGGAGGGAGAGACAGAAAGTGAGAGAGTGCGAGAGAGAGTGCGAGAAAGGGAGAGGTGTGTCTGTGTGTGTGTGTGGTGAGAAGTGTGTGTGTGTGTGTGTGTGTGTGTGTGTGAGAGAGAGAGAGAGAGAGAGAGAGAGAAAGATACAGAGACAGAGACAGAGACAGAGACAGAGACAGAGACAGAGACAGAGACAGAGAGAGCTCCTGCACGCATATGCTTAGGGCCATGTTGAGCTCAGAGGTGCTGTTTCTTACCTTCTATCTTTTTTTGAGACAGAATCAGTCCCTTTGCTGTCCATTTGCAGTATCAGTAAGGTTGCTTGACTTCCGAGATTCTGGGAATTCTTTGGTCTTTGCTCCCCATTTCACCATAGGGACACTGGGATTACAGACCTCCTCTTCTGAAACCAGCTTTACATGCATTCTGGGAATTTGAACTCAGGTCTCCACACTTGCATGATAAGGGCTTCATCTTCTGAGCCATCTTTCCAGCCCCAAAGGTGAGGTGCGGAATTCAGTAGAATGTGTTCTTTCTGGTGGTAGTGTAGATTTCAAACTTGGTTTTCCATCATCATTACAAAGACTGCCTCATATGAACTCCTAACATTTGAAATGTATGTGTAGGAAGGTATTCACACTTGAACGCGTAGAGCAGCAAACATATCACCATGAAGTATGGGAGACAAATCTGTGACTAATGTTCCTTGTCTGCCCTTTTTAAATTCTCTTCTATTTCCTGCTCAACAGAGCATTTTAAAATGAGCAGCATCCGAATAGTACAATTTCAGGTCGTCGAGGATAAGAAAAATAACTCTTTAAATAGGAGGGCATCTTAGCAAAATGCTCCTTAGCAGAAAGAATGAATCCATTTTAAACATAGATGAAAATAAAATAAAAAAATCAGCAACAAGGTCAAATGAAAAGAAACACATTTCCACAGGTAAGTGCTGTGGGTACATTATTTATTCCACTTGGTATTCTAGTTAGAAGGAAAATTGGCCAAAGAATAGACTAGTTTTTACCTTTAACCTTAAAGACTATCCATGTGTTTCAGATGGACACATTACTATTTCTGTTGAGTAATGCTGTATGACTATCATGTGTAAACATTTGACTTAACAAAGGAAGATCATAGATATACTACAGCCCCTGAGTAACCTCTTTACTTTGTTTTCTGCATTTCCCCCTCATACCTACATATAAACTATAATAGACATGCTGCATTTTACATGAGGAGACCTCTCATCATTAGACAGGTGCTTGGGAGGTAAAAGATATTCATTCAAAAGTACTGCAGTCTGGAGCTTGAATTAGAAGCTTGGGCCCCCAGGACCCATAACAATTGTAAAGGTGTCACCTATACCACCACTTGTACCAGGCAGGCTTCAGGAGTAAAATATTAAAAAAACTGCCAGATGGGTGGAGATTACAAGTTCAAATACATGAGCTGTGCAGGACGTTTGACATTCAAATCAGAGTGGTTAACATGTTTTGAGTTTCTAAAATTGCTTAAATATTCCAAGAACTAATGAAAAAAATATTATAAATATCTTCATTACAAAAAAATATGTGGAGCAATATAGTTTTCTCTCATTCATTATTATTGACTGCCTTTAGAAGTATTTACACGGGAAAAAAGAGACTTTAGATTTTAAGACAATATAGTTTTTTTTTTTAACTCAGGGTCAGATTGGTTTATAACTGCTTGTCCCTGTATTTGTGATTCAAATATGCAAATTGCTTTTAAAAGTAAACTTTCTTAAAGATTTTTTTTATATTATTTGGTATTTCTTGGCTATTCTTTATACCCTCTTTTCTTCATTTTAAATTTCTATGTCTTCTGCTTCAAGGTTTCTTACCAAAAAGGAATAACAAATATCTTTAGCTAAAGTGTAAAGGTTAATAAGAAAAAGACTAGAAAGAAGACAGAACAGAGACAATTATTCATCATTGCATGTTTAACAAAATCTATGTTCTTCCAAATCAAACATTGCCATTTTTGTTTACTCCTAAGATGGTGGTATTGGCACAATGAGCCATTGGTAGGTGATGGCATCATGGATTTGATCTGTGCTCCTGTGTAAGAGATCTGAGCTTCCTGCCCATTGTGGATGATGACAGAGTGATGAGTTAGCCTTCAGTTGGGTATAGCAATGCATACCTCTAACCTCAGGATTCAGAATGCTGAGGCAGGAGGATCATAAGTACTTGACTATGTAGCAAGAAAATGAGGAACAGATGCTATAAAACAAGTACATTCCCTTTAGATTCCGAATTTGTAACACATCTTTGTATGGAAGCCAAATCATTTTATTTCCCCAGATCTCTGGACTTTTATAGTCATCATTGCTGTGGTCACTCCAGTTAGATGGCTGATGTTAGAAGGTTTACAGACATCTTAGACTATATAGAAATGCTGGCCCATGCCCACGCCTAACAGCTCTTTGGTAGCTATTTGTAGAAGGGTGACTAGAATGGCTGGCATGTCAATTGAGCAGTACTACATCAGGAACCTGTCCTGGGAGCTGAAGTTCATGTCACTAATTAACTTTTCACCAGGATGAGTTTATCTGTGCTTTGTTGAAAGCAATCAGCTTCTCCCAGGAGGGCTCACTCTTCAAGGAGGTGAGAAAGGAGCCTCTCAGATTCATTATCATCTTCACTGCACCATGAGTAAGAGTAAGAGTCTTGTGTGTTTAATGTGTTTCCTATTTCTTCTCATTCAATAAGCTTTTCAAGGTGATTATTATTTTGATATACTTTTATTAATGAATTCTTGATACAAGTATAACATTCATATAGTATATATCATATAAGGTTATACTTAATATTATATATATATGATATATAAACATATATGATATATAAATAATTATATATAATTATATATATGATATGAGTATCATATATATGATAATATGTCATAATATTCGTATATAATATGAATTTTCCCATTACTTTATTCACTCACTTAACATCCTGGTCACAACCCCTTCCTTTCTCTCCTCCCAGTCCCACCCTTAAAAATCCCTCTCCCCACTGCCTTCACCACTTAGCCTCAGAAAAGGGGAAGCCTCTCTTAGGTGCCACCCTGTCCTGGGACACCCAGCTGCAACACAACTAAGTGAATCCTCACCCACTGAAGCCCAACCAAAGAGTCCATGTAGGGGAAGCAGACCCAAAGAGAGGCAACAGAAACAGAAACAGAAACAATTATTCCAATTATTAGGAGACCCACATGAAGACCAAGCTTCACATCTGCTACAATGGAAATGGGGCCTAGGTCCAGCCCCTGTATACTCTCTGGTTGGTGGTTCAGTCTCTGGGATTGCCCAGGAGCCCAGGTTAGTTGACTCTATAGGTCTTCTTGTGGTTTTCTTGGCTCCTCCAGATTGCTCAGTCGTATTCCACACCCTTCAGAAAGACTCCTCAAACTCTGCCTGATGTTTGTCTGTGTGCCTCTGCATCTGTTTCCATTTGCTGCTGGACAAAATCTCTTAGGAGACAGTTATGGTAGGCTCCCTGGGACATCAAGTCACTTCAGGATTAGACACAATTTCTTAAGCAAAGCCAATACTAATGTTTTTGTATAAAATGGTATTTCTCTAAATGGACACATATTTGAAATGCAAATTTCAGATCAGAAGGACACTCCTGTTGTTTGAACCATCTGCTTTTTCCTTTATGATACACTTTGAAAAATGAACTGAACAGGGCAGAGACATGCTCTCACAGGTCATCATCTGAGTTTTGAGAAATGACAAGTACTACTCATGTGAGGTTGTAAGTGCAGTGAGTGTTAAAGAAAGTGCCATGTGGACAGCATGTCAAAACCCAGCAATAAACCACAGAGAAGAAATGATTCAAAGAGCTTTGTCACTATCAACTATTTTATGAAAATATGTAGTTCTCATTGTTAAAAGCCAGAAGCTAAATATTCATAGTACAATGCTCATTTATCAGCCATAATCAGCAATCTGTAAGTGTTGCAAAATGATCAGACATGTTAATTACCTAATTAAATACAAATTTGACTAAGATGAAGTATAGCATGTTAAGCTAAGGTTAAGTTTGATTTAGATGAATTTACATGCAATTATTTTAAGTTGCAAAGATCTTTTGCCAAATGCTCATTTCATAATCCTTCACACTCTCATCTATCACACAAAGACATTTTGATATGGGATTAATATTTTAACTTTTCTTCAAAGCCTTTTGTGAACAGCCATGTGTGAGACACTTTGAGGGCAGATATTTCAGAGAGGCTCAGGAAAGTGATAAAAAGGACAAGCTCATTCTAGACCTTCAGATTTCTCTTTAAATATTCCTTCTCGGCTGTTCTTTTGCCATACTATTCAACTGATATTCTCTATGATGCCCTATTGGCACATCTTTGAGGGAGTGTATAGATTAAGGCTAACCTCTAAAAATACCTCTGAAAGACTGCTTTGATTAAATGGGAACACCTATAATTATGAGTGAGACCATACCATGATCAGGGGTTCCAGGACTTTAAGAACCGGAGCAGGCAAGTTGAGCACTAACATGCATTGTATCTTTCCCTTCATGATGGATTGTGAACTGTACTTATGAGATAAGTCAAGCCTGTCTCCCTTTAGATGCTTGGGTCACAGTATTTTATCACAGCAATGAGTAGCAACTAAGAAATTCTCCCAATTGCCATGCTGGACCTTACATTCTTCCATTGAAAGGTTTATCAAGGCTTGTTTTTTTCCATCCTCTGTATCACAAACTCTGAGAAATTAGGACATTTTCCTGTCTTGCTCATATCAGTATTGATTAGTATTGTCTGTGTCTAAAACATAGTGGATACTTCATGAAAAAAATGAATGATAGATCCTGCAGCTGATTTTAGCCAAAGGATCAATAAGTGAAAAATCATCAATAATGTAATAAGAAATCATGTGCTTCTGTAAAAGGCAAATGACTAAATCTCTGAGGCTTAAGGAAATGCTCTTCAATGATACAAAGTATCAATCTCATAAAACAGCCAACCACTCTGTAAGGGCAAAGTCATATAGCTACATCTAGACACAAGAACAGGTAGTAGTACCTGCTAGATGTTCACATAGTAAGAACTGAAGAAGCACTGGGACAGATCAGCTAATTCTACGTAGGTGAGAAAGGATTAAACTTGACATGGATATTAGATATCAGTTTGAAATACTCTATGCAATAGTCATTTGACATAAGCACAAAGCTAAAGATAACCTAAAATGATAAATATGTAATGACATTATGGAATAAAAGACTTAAATTCAGTACTCCCAAGTCCTGTAATCCCACTTGGGAGGTGGAGGCAGGAGGATCTGGAGTTCAGAGCCAGCCTTATCTACATAATGTGTTCAGGGACAACCTCGGCTATATGAGACTTTGTCTCAAACTTAAATAAAGAAATTACTATATGTGTAGCATTCCTATTAACCATTGTCAAAGAATCCCAGTTAAGCCTTAAATTAGAAACAATCACCATTTGTCAAGTAAAATTTTGAAAAAGAACATGCTTATAATGCTCTTTGAAATTCATTGGTAAAAGTTCCACCTGTAAAAGAATAGCCGGGTCTTCTCACTGATGGTACAGTGGTTACAGGAAAATAAATTGAAGCACTGACTCACCAAACTATAAACAGAGTATTGCAGAACTTGTGGCATTCCATATAATTTCAATATTAAATATACATGTCTTCATATTTAGCTATCCTTTGTCTGCATAAGTATTTTGATGTGACTAAGTGAGGGGCCTTAGTCTTCCCAGAGTTGATGTGGTTTCCCCCTTTTAAGTTAAAGCACACCTATAATGATATCAATCCTTGTATCAGGAGAGACTCATCATGAGGGTTTCATACATTTCAGATACCACCCTAACACATTGAATATCCTTAGGGCAAAACCAATCAGTAAATCCACATGTACTTTAATGTCTGTATTCACTAAAAGGTTCATTTCATTTTTAAAATCTAATTATTTTTTCAAGTTATAAGTTTATTTTAGTTTAAAAAATTGCAAAATTTTTAAAAAATATAGAAAATGGTCCTTGAAGATTCAGTCTACCATCTTTGAGGCATTTATCTACAGTTATAAATCTAGAAAGCCTAAATACTCTTAGCAGAGTGAACCAATAGGCTTCCTCCACATTCCGTGCCATCTCCCTATGACACTAAGAGAATTGTTTTCTATGTGTTCAGTGAAAACTGTGACAGTTTCTTTCTCATCCTGGTTGGTTTTATATACCATCAAAGAATTTATTTAAAGCATATGTCAAGTTTCTGGATAGAGGTCAGTTGGCATAAATCTATCTGAGGACCACGGATAACTGAGCAATGTCTTCATGCTATCTCAGTCTTTCTGGGAAGAATCTGTGAATTTCTGTGGGTGGGGGATGGAAGCAGGGAATATACCAGATGCTTAAACTTGGGCATCATTACTCCTCTTTCCTCTCTACAACACCATAAGTCTCCTTGGCAACGCATTTGTTCCTTTGCTTTTGGAAATTACCATAGAACAGAAACAACTTGGGTGTTTTTGGCAATGCAGATAAGTAAATGCAAGGCTAAGACACAGTTGCTCTTGTGGACACAGTTGTAGGGGAGAGAGCTCTCCTGTGAACTAGCCACTATGTACATCCTGCAGCTGTATAGGACTCTCCTACAGGAATTTTACCATCTAAGCTTGAAAATACTTGGAAACCCAAGTGACTGTTGCCAGGAAACCCATGACTACTGCTCAGAAAAGAAACAATTTGAGGTTCATTAAAAGAGCCAGTTCTAGGGAAAAAAAGAATTCAAGTGGGTATGATCCATTTGCTGCTTTGTTTCCTAGTAAGATGAAATCTTGCTAGTTATCAATTAGAAAAAGAAGAGTGCACTACAATAATTATTTACTGCAAATTTGCTAATATTATGGAAGTGCTAATTTCAAAATAACCAATAAACACTTGGTACATCAACCAATTTTTTGGAGTTTTGGAAATAAAAAGAGGAAATAGACACGTAGACAGTGATTCTATGCATAATTCTTTTCTATGCTGAATAACAAGGAGATGGACTCAGGATCCATCATGTCTATCTCCAGCCGTAGAATCCACTTTCTCATAGAGTGTCTTTTGTATTGTTTGAAATCTCAGGAAGCCACTACTGAGAGTCTCTAGGGGTATCCCACAGTCAGGTGTATCATACTCTGTGGGGATACATTCTAGATGTTCATAGATTTATTTTTTTATTTTTTAAATAATTTATTTATTTTTTTCAAATTGTAATTTATACTCATTCACACAGGGGTTATAAATACAAAAAGGCAGGATATGGGGAAGGAAGTGACACTGGAGCGTGGGTGTTCAGGGGGAATACAGATATCTTTCAGAACAGGGTATCTGCTGGGTGAGGATTCAGGGGACAGGTCACTGTGACTCTGCCTATGATTCACTTGTCCTTATCTAAGTTGGTGTTATCTGCCAAGGATACCTATTTACAAGGTCTATGACTACTCAGGCTGGTAAATTGTCACAAAAGCTGCCTGTTTACAATAGCTTATAGCCATCTGTTTCAATGTTTATCCACAGAGACCCAACACTTGGTGTTAGTATACATGTATGACAGGCCTATTGCTGATTTTAGGCCTATGGCTGATTTTAGGCCTTCAGTGTGTAAGCAGGGCTGCCCCTGACATCTCCTCCCTTCTCTAAGTATAAAAGGGCTGTGGGAATTCTAATCTTGCGAAGGCGGAGATAGAGGCCTGACTTCCAGTAATTGAAGGGGACCTTGTAATGGCTCCGGTCCCCCTGTCGTTGTCCAGTGAGGCATGAGGGCCATACCCGTCCCGAAGTCTTTTTCCTGGAGAGGGGATACTTTTGACATCAAGCCCTATGCAGTCAGGCTTGTCCCTCAGGGAACCCAGAGAGATATTTTTAACTTTTATTTATATTCCCTTGCAGTGCTTAGCCTCACAGCCTAAGCAAGAGTTCACATCTCCAGTCTGAGGGGGTTCTGGGTGGCCCCTCTCTGACTGGTCTAGGGGCAGAAGTCCCCTCTTTTAGGTTGGGTGGAGATGGGTTTTGAAAACACCCCTGATAAAGTAACAACCTCATCTTGAGTCTTGTGGTGCTCCATAGCTAACTTATGATAATGTATCTGAGTAGGTTTTGCTACCAAATTATTTATCTGTTGTATCACAGAGTTAGTCAGCCTATTTGAGGCCCAGGGACCAGAAGAAATAAGCAAAAATAATCCAATTAATGGTCCCAAGATAGGAGAAAGAAGGGTTGACAACAATGGAGAGGCTGAAAACCAATTCTTGTACCAGCTCTCATCTTTCTCTTTCTCTCTCTGAATTTTCTCAGGGCCTTCTCTGACCTTTTTCATGTTCTCTTTAACCATCCCTGTCTTTTCTATGTAAAGGCAACATTCTTCTTTAAGGGCTGTACACAGTCAAGAGCTGTACACAGCCTTTTCTATTGTAATAGAGTAAATCAAGTTCAATAAGGATCTTTGTGATTTTTGGAGGTCTCTTCAGACAGCGAAACGAGGGATTTCTTCAGATTAGTGATGTCAATTTCTAGCTGTTTGATGTTCTTGTCAATGGCCTGTCGAAGGTCTGAGTAGTATAAGTTCAGAGGCCAGCATCTGGGTTAGAACTTCTAACAGCAGACATCACGGGTGATTCATTTTTACCTGGAAAGGAAAAAGAAGGGAATTTTCAGGGAGATTTCTCTTCCCTGGATGTAAGTTGTTATTCGTCTTATTTATAGTTGGGCCTGGCTTTGTGGGGGTATCTATTTATTTCATTAATCTTTTTGGTACCCGGTTAGCTGTGCCTTCTGTGGTATCAAACAGACATATCAATCCTCAGGCCCATAAGGGAACTGGGTCTGGGCCATTCCCTTTAAGTGTAAGACGGTCCTTCTCCATATCTGCGGCATAGATTTTATTGTTCTCGGTGATGCCAAAGGCAGTCAGCAGCAGATTTTCCATGAGCTTTCAGCTTTAGAGAGATAAAAGTGAACAAGGCATGATGGAGAGTATTGCAGGGGGACTCCTTCTTGGGGGGTACCTTTCCCCCTCTTTGGTTTTTAAAGCCAATTTTTCAGAGTTCTTGTAAAATCAGGGCAGAAGCGCCAACAGTTGCTCCTTCCACACTCAGAGTGTCATAAAGACACTATTTAAAGAAATATAAATCTATATTAATAATCTCTTTTATCAAAGGACTGTTATAGCACAGCCAACAACTAATCAGGCTATATAATATATCGATTAGTAATAGCTTCTTCTACTTTTTGTGAGATTACTTCTCTTTTGTCAATTAATTGTTGAGAGAAATTAGGATTTACATCTCTCTTGAGAGTATTAAACAGAGACTTAAATTCTTTTGTGGAGAGATTAAAATAAGACCTTAACCAATTAGCATCTCCTAGAAACTTTTGAAAATAATTTGAAATAAGTAAACTCTCTCTTTTTTTTCAGACTTTTTATCTGTTTATTTTTTATTGGATAATTTAAGTATTTACCTTTCAATGTTATCTCCTCTCCCATTCTCCCCAAAAACCCCTTATCCCACACCCATTCCTCCTATTTTTATGAGGGTGTGCTCTGAATATCCTCCCAGTCCCATGTCCCTGCTCTCCAGTTCCCCAACACTAGGGAATCCAAACTTTCAGGGACCATGGCTCTCCACTTCCACTGATGTCTGACAAGGCCGCCCTCAGTTACCTATACAGGTCGAGACATGAGTCTCTTTCCCTTTGTGCTCTCAGGATGGAGGTTTAGACTTTGGGAGTTCTGCTTGAAACATTTGATACCCCTTCTAGAAAGTACCAAAGCACCCACACTTTGGTCTTCCTTCTTCTTCTTGAGGTTCATGTGGTCTATGCATTGTGTCTTAGGTATTGTGAGCTTTTGGGCTAATATCCACTTATCAGTGAGTGCATACCATATGTGTTCTTTTGAGATTGGGTCACCTCACTCAGGATAATATTTTCCAGCTCCATCCATTTGCCTAAGAATTTCATGAACTCATTGTTTTTAGTAGCTGAGTAGTATTCCATTGTATAAATGTACCACATTTTCTGCATCCATTCTTCTGTTGAAGGACATATGGGTTCTTTCCAACTTCTGGCTATTATAAATAAGGCTGCTATGAACATAGTGGAGCATATGTCCCTGTTGTATGTTGAAACATCTTTTGGGTATATGCCCAGGAGTGGTATAGCTGGGTCCTCAGGTAACTCTATGTTCAATTTTCTGAGATACCGCCAGACTGCTTTCCATAGTGGTTGTACCAGTTTACAATCCCACCAACAGTGGAGGAGTGTTCCTCATTCTCCACATCCTCACCAACATCTGCTGTCACCTGTGTTTTTGATATTAGCCATTCTGACTAGTGTGAGGTTCATAGATTTATTATAGTGTCTACAGGTCCAGCTCTTCCAATAAAGGAGGTCCATCCATACAAAGTCCATGAATCCAATAATTCTTGAATCCATGATGCTGGATATAGGCTTATATTTTTCAAAACTTACTTTAATAAAGGTTCTTAAATGCTTCAACCTCTCCTAGAGCCCACAGACTAAAGGTAGGGGAGGAAGAAAGGTTAATAGGAGAAGTGAACCTGCTTAAAAGTAGTTCTTTGCGGTATTCTGATCTTCATTGTAAGGGTATCAGCAGTCCAGTTCATTAGTGTCACCAATCACCAATCAGCATCAATGGTTCTATTCAGAAAAATCTTTGAGGCTCTGAGGATTGGCATGAGTTGATGGAAGTGGTGACAAGTTTCTGGAACATCACTAGAAGTTTTTTGGTGCATTTCTTTCTACAAAGTCATGGCAAGTAAAGATCTGTGAAGAAAGCAAGATGAACGAATGTCAGAGCATCATCATTGAAGATGAGCATCAGCAAAGCCCAACAATGAGCAGCATCAGCAAAGCCCAATGATAACCAGCAAAGAATTGCAAGGGGAACCAATGCAACAGCTTCATCCACTGGCTGATGGCTATACTTACACTCTTTCCAAAGTTTATGTGTCCTCTCAGGCATCCACACCAGTAAACCATCACATGCTCTTTCACTAGGCTGATTCCAGAAAAACACCATGTGTCTGCTTTCAGCAAAACATCCTTTCATAAGACAGTTTCCAGAAAAACACCATATGACATAACTGAATCTCCAAAAATCCCAGAAATTTCCACTTCAGCTGTATATCTCAGCTGGTTTTCAGTGTATGCTGGAATCCTGAAGAAGGAGCTAATATAAATGAAAGCATAAACTTGCCACCAAGAGTGAAGGCAACAAGCAAATAGCCAGCATTTTTTTCTGTCATGTCCTTTATATAGGCTGCAAGCAGACAGTGTTGCCCGGATTTAAGATAGATCTTCTCACCTCAAAAGATCCAGATTTAGGTGAGTCTGTCCACTTCAAATGATTCAATCATGAAGATCTCTCACAGGTGTACCCAGATGCTTGGGGTTTAGATAATTACGGATTAGTAAAGTTGACAACCAAGAATATCCATCAGAGACGTCTAGTCTTCCTTATCCCACAAAATCTGTATGGAAATAATGCCTTTCAACACTACTTTGTGCAGACTCAGGCATAATTGCACAAAGACCGAGAAAACTGATATAACTTAAAATGAGGTGTCATACTTCAGCTCCCTGAACTGTTCCCCTCCCCTGCTTCCCTCTTTACTTGTGCAACAGCTACACTTCACATTCAATCCCAGTTCTTTTCTTTCATGAGAATCTATTTTATTCTGAAAATAGCTGAGAGGAAAAAACTGAATAATGAAAGTCAACTCTTCATAAGGCACAGTACACTACTGTGCATCTGAGGGCACCCTAGGACCCTTTCACATAGCCCATGCTCTCCTTTTGTATGTTATTGCCACTTTTCAGGAAGTTTGATTTCCTGGTATAAAATGAGCTCTATTAGTGCCATAATTTTCTGATATGCAAAAATAAGAGGAGAGGGGAGCGGGAGGGGCATAATGTCTACAAGCTTAAAGAGCTCCGTGACTGATGAGCTACCTGTCCAATGATGAGGCTAAAACTCTGGTGCTGGGCAGACATGATGACTTCTCTACAGTACAGGACAGGAAGAAGACCCGTTTGAGGAGAAATGGAGTAACAAGGAGTCATTTATACTACAGCTAACCTTTGCTGTTCAGGGATTTCTGCAGCTCCTGCTCAGGAGTCTTCAATACTCTCTTCAAACCCTCAGCTGCTCCAGGTTGGACTGTAATAGCCTCTCTTCAGTAGCTTGGGAATGGGACAAAGGATGTAACAAATATTCTTACTTAACTCAGTTGGCCATATCTTTCCTGTGTGAAGGCCCATAAGAATCCAAGTATATAGTAAGCAAATACGGAAACAGTAAATCAGTGAAACAGAGTTGAGTTACTGTGTGGGCTCAGAGAGTCCCTGGACACCTTGCCTGTTTATTGCTGTCTCATGTCTTGTTTCAATTTCCCTTAGATTCCTTTCAGGCCTAGAGGTGCAGTCTAGTGAGGGCAGTGTTTGCTTAGAAATACTGGCTCAATTCCAAGTTCTTTTCTTCCACAGAACATCAGTTTTTTCCAAAATGAGTTTTCATCTTCTAATTTAAACTAAATTAAATGAGCAATGTTTCTTAAAAATCAAACAAATTCCATGGTTATGTGTTTTGATTGTGTTTACCGGACGAGGCATGAACTCCCCTATGGAGAGTGCCTTAGCTGCAATCAGTTCATAATCCCCATAAAGTCTAGCCAACATTGTACTAGTGGGCACAACTTAACTGGCAGGTGGGTGTTACAGCATGCAGTGTCCAACGTTGGACATGATGTTGTTTTCCTAAATAGTCATGTTGTCGAATGGTTTTTCAGATATTAAGTTTTGTATCCAGAGATCTGTGCAGATCCTAACTCTGCTCAGAGAAGATTCTAGGTTCAGTGAGTAGTGGTCAATGTAGAGACATGCTGCTGTTCAAAGAGCTGAGAATAAGCACCTGTGAGGCCTCAGCCCTTCACTGTCACCTACATCAACCCCTCTTCCAGTGCTCAGGAGACACTACAGAAGAGGAAACTGAAAGCATAGAAGATCTGGAGGATATGCAAGACTGTTGTAAAGTGCTGTCCTCTTTCCACGACATGGCTCTGGCACATACAAATTCGCAATGGTAGTAAGCAAAGCTTGACAGATCCATCCAGATTCAGGTACTTATGAATTCTTATGTGGACTGAAGGGGTTTCTGAGGTCTTCCCCATAGCTGAGGAGCTATTGGCAGTTGATGGCTGCTAAGAAAAAGAGACTTATTTTTCTTCAGAAGTGTGTCCTCTGGTAGATCCCCCATGCCCTAGTGGATGACCACATATCTATGCACATCTGTATGGAGAGCACCAACTGGACCTAATGAGTAGAAAACAAATACACTTACTGCATTGTAAAAAGAAGGACATACAGTTGAATGAAAGGTATGATATATAATCCTGGGGCAGTTGGGGTTAAGGGGTGAATATGATCAAGATGCATTATATACATGTATAAATATATCCAAAATAAAGATTCTTTACAATGCACACAATTTCTAGTGACTGTAGAAATTATTCTGGAAACAACTTCTAGTCTATATTACACCTTTGAGAGATGTTATTAATGAGTATGTTTCTTAAATATGTTTTAAATTGATATATCATTAGATATCAATTATATAAATTATGTATAATTATACCAATTACATCATTGTCTTATAACATTTATGAGTGAGAAATAATTCTAGGAGATATAAATATGCTTTTGAATACATAATTGTAGTAACCAGAGAGTCTTAGCACATCTCTAGAACATCATAATAATCCTAAAATAGTTATTTCATTTCATGGATAGAATTCTCTGTGATAGCTACAATGTTTATCTTGCTTGATTTACGTTTTAGCAATATGGACTAGATTAAGACTTCTAAATTAATGTTTATTGTACATAATGAATAATTTCTTTCAAGAACACCATACATTTGAGCCATCTTTACTCTATCCTGTCCTCCTTCCCCTTTCCTCCTTTTCTTGTATCCTCCCTCTTTTCTCTTATCTACTTTCTCCCCTCCCACTTCTCTTCTTCCTTCCCCTCCTCTTAGTCTGCTTTCATGTCATACTCCACAAATGTATAATCCTGCAATAGGCGTGGCTGTAAAGTACCTCTGCAGTGTCTTGACTTACAGTTTCACAGTGCTTTACCTGGATAATATGGGAGCTCTATTTTTTGCACATCTCCATATTGAGTTTCTCAGTGGCTAGACTAATTTACATCCTCACTACCAGTGCAGAGGGGTTCCCTTCTCCCTACACTGTTGCCAGGTTTGTTGTTATTTGTCTTCTTTATGGTAGTCATTTTTTCTGGGGTTAGATGAAATTCCAGTATAGTTATAAGTTTCATTTCCCCGATGGTCAGGGATGTTGAATACCTTTTTCATGTGTTTATTTCTATTTGTATCTAGTCTTGGAGAAATATTTATTCATATTATGAGCTCATTAATTGAAATTCTTTCTTAACTTCTGTTACTGGTTGCCACAAATAGACAGGCTGATTCCTGAAGCACCACAAAAGAAGTTTTAACTTAAAGCCTGAGGAAATCAGAAATGCGAAGTCTGTCAGAAGTGAATCAGGATTTCTCTCTGGGAAGACCCACTGGTTTAATTTGTTTTATACGAGGACAGGAAAGTATTCATTGCATGAAAGGACTACATGAACATAGCATAGCCAAGCCAAAACCTAGCAGCTCCAGATACTATGTAGGGATGATTAGTTCAACTAATCAGACTAGAATTATTGGGAATAATAAACCTTATTAATAATAACCTTAAACAAAAATGACTGCAACTAATCAATTAAGTGATCCAGAGTATCTAACTGGATTAAAAGGCAATATCTAATTACCGGCTGTCTTAAAGAAATACACTTGCTACCAAAGATATCCAAAGACAGAGTCAAAGGTTGTAAATTAACTGATCAAGCAAATGGAAGCTATAATCAAGCTGGCATAAATATTCTCATATCTGAAATAGAAAACTTCAAAACAGAATTAGGCAGAAGAGATACAGAAGGCCTCTAGATATCAATAAAGAGAACAATTTATCAATGGTCTGTCCTGTACACCATAAACAGGTTTCTTACTATGTTTGCCACTTTCAGTCGTGATACTTTGTATCAAAGCAGCTGTCGTTTTCATTCCTCACAACTTTTACGTGTTTGGAATGATGAAAAATGAGAATATTTATTAGAATCATAAATTTCTCTTCTAACGTAATATAATTTTATCCAGTGTGCAAAACAAATTCACTTTAAAATTTTTTTGGATCCAAGATAAACTGATATTAAAACATATAGAGACTGAATAGATGGTTCAATGGTCAATAGCTCATGCCAGCTCTGTCATAGGACCTGAGTTAAGGTTCCAACATGAAAACTGGGTAGCTTATGACCACCTCTTATTGTAGATTAAAGAAATATTATGCAATTTTCTGAACTCTGTCAGCCCATACACTCACACATGCACATTCACACACACACACACACACACACACACACACACACACACACCTGCACATTCATACACACACATGCACACACAAACACACACACATGTATGTGCTCCCCAAAGTAAAACTAAAATAAATAATGGAAAACTATATAGCTAAAGTGTCTTTCTCTGTTCTATCAGCTCTGCTTAATAACTCACCATCAATGATTTTGGCTCCCAAAAATGTATTTTTATAAATAGTATCTTTTTTTCAACTAGTTCTCTTCTTTTAAGTGTTTCTAAAGACAGTAAGTACAAATTAGTAATTATAAGGTTTTGCATAAATTAGATTTGTATTAACTTTACTTTAAAAGCTGTGCCCAATTGGTACCAAATTATAAAATTGACAAGCATGCCTTCTCTAAAGGTTATCTTGTTTGCATTCTAGAACTGGCATTTTATTACCACCACTGACTTTAGTTACCATTTATATCCTAGAGTTGCTCAACTTTCTTTGCTAATGCCTTTTCAAATTCTTGTCTTGGCCTGGTTAATAGGAAACAGTATAGTAATGAAGTTATTTTTGCTACTGTGTTTATAAAACTGTTTAAAGGATACACACGAGAAATGTAAAATGCTACATGTTGTGTTACAATAAACATAGCTTAATTGATTTTTATATCTTATTGAAATCGTTGTCATGTTGCTTTCTCCTAATTTTTTGTTTTTTAAAATTTACAAGACTTCTGTAGTTACTTTACATAAATATATATACTTCTGTTCAGTTAATTAAGTAACATAGATCATCAGATTATTTTCACATTTTATTTTTATTTATTTTTATCTGCACTCCAGAATTTAGAAATCTAAGTTTAGTTTCTATCTTATACTTCTTTATTTGAGTGATAGTTGGGATTTCTTATATTTTTCAATATGAATTAATTCTTTACACTTACTAATTAAATCATTTATATTTCTAGTACATTCTTTGTCTAAGTTTTACTATTTATCGTTAATGTTTACATTCTGTAGGGATATTTGTTGTACACTATTTCTAGTTTTACAAGGCTTTCTGATCTGCAATGTTTAAACAAATCTGTGCAACAGATAATCATAAAATCTGGGTATTATACAAAGAAAGCATTTGCTTTATTCACCGCAATCTCCTTGGCAGCCAGCCATTTATCCAGACAAGACACAAATGTTAGCTCCATATCTCCACACATCACTCACACATCTACAGGCTGTCTGTATTGAGTGGTGGAGGATGCTGGGTCTTTTTGGACAATCTGAGTAGTGTGGCTTTACATCACATCATTTCATCATATTCAAAAGCCAAGTTAGCCAGGCCCTTCTCAGATGGGAGCAGAAATGCAAGAAGGCAAGCTTAACCACAAAACAGCGTCACAAGAGCCTTAAGTCACCTTGTACTCCGTACTTTTCTACTGGCTGTAGTAAATCCATGTTCTAGCCTGAATTCTAAGACAGTGGGAATGGAATGAGAACTTTTGGGACGGTCATTGGCCTTACAGGATTAAGAAGCTATCTCAGCCAGTGAAATGCTTTGAAGTCCTAGCATGAAGATCTGAAGTCAACCCCAAGATTTCACATTACAGTCTCAGCACTAGGGTGGGAGAGACTGGAGGTTCCCTGGGATTCACTGGCTGTCAGCTTAGCCTGCCCCATGAGCTTTAAAGCAATGAGAGACCCTTCCGCAAAAGACACAGTGAACGATCCTCATAGAAGGATATTGAAATTGACCTCCAAAAATCTGCTCACACACATTCACACATAACCACACATGCATATACACAAATGCATATACATTTCACACAAAGATAATTGAGTTTAATGTGCCACTGTAAGAAAATTCTTTTCTTCAAAGACTTCCCAACCTTGTAGTCTCTATTATTATAAAAGGACACATACTGGAAAGAAACATTATGAATGTAATCAATGTTATAAGGCATTTGCAAGTAATGGAAGTTTTGCTATTAGTTTTCTGAATGCTTGACATTTTTCACAAAATCAAATCATAAACTTGTAGTAGTATCGTTGTATAGATGCCGTGTCACATTTTCATATAGTCTCCTAAGTAGAATTGAGAGAGTTCAAGCAGATTTTCTTCAGTTGCTTAAAATGATGCATTTTGTTTTGCTTATGTCTCCTAAGGTCTGAGATTATGGCTGCCAATCTTTGTACCTGTTCTCATTCCTTATGTCACCTCCCCACATCCCCAAAGAGTTCCCAATACAGACAAAAGTATAGAAATTTTTAGGTACATATGCAATGGAGCCAAGATTGAGATATGTTTCTTAACACTTCAAATACTTTATGTTTAATAACGCATAAGTCAGACTGAATTATGTCTGTTAGTATAGGCTCTGGGTTTTCTGGGCCAAATTAGATACTGAATCATAGCCAAAACCTTTTCGCCTATTGAAACAGAAAACAAACTTACTAAAGATGTTCTTTTACAATTATACAAAATCCGGAAACCAGTATTTACGCTTCTCTGTGCTGACCCTTGCCCATCCTCTCCTGGCGCTACTCCTGTAGGCCTCTATTGTCCCCTGCAGTGTTGGAGCTGGGAGTCTACAGACAACATTGTTCAGCTTCCCTTGTCTGGTTGCCTTTTACAAGCACTAGTAAGGTAGGATGGGTATTGTCTACTTGTTATATGCGTGTGCGAAAATGTTACAATGAAACTCATTATTCTGAATAATTAGTAATACACTAGAGAAGCCCATTATACGGTATAGTCAGTAATGTGCTAGTGGGAAAGAGAATGGAGCCTGGCTGCTTTTACATTCCTCTACAAGTTGGTCATGTTATTGCTTAAGAATCTGTTTAGGAATCCCTTCTGACAAAAAAATAAGAGGGAAGAGGGGAGGATTTTCCTCACATTTGCCATTGTCTCTAGGAATGTTTCTAGTACAGAGGATTCAGTTTTGCCTACAAAGCCCCTTCTCCATGTTTGTAGCCACCAGTGACTCTGAACTATTTTATTGTTCTTGAATCAGAATACATTGTGTCTTTTATTATTTTCTGAAAGGCCCTAAGCTATTTTCTATAGTATTAATGCCTGGGCTATCTCTCTGTTCCCTTTTGTCCTCTCATATTTTTCAACACCTATGTAAGAAATTTCTATGTAAGAAATCCCATTTCCTCTGGTAAAATACTTAATTTGCTTCCACATTCATGACTGGACGTTAATATGCTTGGAAAATGGACACTTCTTCAGCATTCTAGGTCCAGATCTCAGAAAGGCAGGATACTCTATGCAGTGCCCTCTGGGTTGGCATTAAATAAATGACTCACATCATGCAGAACATAGACAACACAAATCCCTGGCAAGAAAATGCATTAGCAGGAAATGCTCACAAAATGCCTAGCATATTCACTGTTGAATATCCAGTTTGTCCCATACCTTTAAGTCCTGAACAACTATTATTACAGACAGCTGTAAAAGGTGGTTCTCTAAGCCCAAATTCTCTACTCTAAAGTATCTTAGCAACCTGGCAAAGATGCTGTTATCCTGGCCCAATAAAAAGGAGAGTAATAGGAAAGAATCTTCTGTATGCAGATCTACAGATAGGCAGCGATGCAGGAAGGCCCAAGCTTCTCTGATGGATATTGACTGGTGGGAGCCCACACAACTGCCCTAATATCTTCTTGAATCTAGCTTTGTATGTTCCCTCTCAGATAATGAGTGCTCCTCCATCCCTTCTGTCTTTAACTGTTGTTGTCCTTATAAGGGATTCTGAGTTATATTTTGGGAGATGTGCTGTCTTGATGAGCCAAACTTGTCTGCCAAAAATTAGAAGTAATCAATGATATGTAGTTATACTAGCAAAGAGACATTACTTAAACATCCAGGATTGCGTGGAGTTAGAAAGCAAGATGATGCTAAGTGTCCTTAAGGTATGTTAGCACAGTGATTGCTGGTTGTGGACAGTGACAGCAAGGGAGTGTCAAGTACTTAGTCACTTTGTGCAGTCACAGACTCCTTGACCTACCTGATTTTGAGTACTTAGCTTCATTCAGGCCCTCCAGGGTCACATAAATGCCCACTTAGTCCAAGACTGCATGTGAAGGCAGTCAACAGAACACGGAGTACCACTTAGTGAAGAACAGATAGTTTACACTCACTAGAGCCAAAGGAGGCGTGTTTTGCAGTTGTTAAGCACAACATAGTGGATGTGTTCATCCCAGTGTGCAAAGGCCTTAAAGACCCTGAGTTCACAGGAAAATGTGAGCCATATTAGTATTTACTTAAACTAGAGTCAGTGTGCAAACGTAATAAAGATTTTATGGAACCATATACAAAGAAAAAATATGCAAAATGAATGCATGTGAATGGTTGTTAAAGTGGAAGAGGCACGTAGTTAAATAACAGGACTAAGCAAAACACAAAAGCAAAGCAAAGTGCTCTTATTCAGACATAAAGCACTGCAGCGCTGTGAGGGGAAAGTGCACGATTAGCTCAGCTCTCCACAGTTACTTTCCCAAAGAGCCATAAATGGAATTATTGTGTGAAATTATGCCACTTCCCCTTAAACCCTAAGTTACATAAATGCGTTTCCAGAAAGAGGCACAAATGTTAAAACTTAAGGATAAATATAAGATAGAAGTGGTCATTAAACCTTAAAGAAATTAACATACTCAGTCAACACTGTCTTCTTTCTAAATGGTCAGTCACGGTAGTCCGAGGACGAGTTTTATAACCTTCGTCAGTGTTAGTCACCCTCTGTCTAGTTCAGTATTTGCAGAAAAGCAGTAGTTCCTAGCTGACTTTATCAGGCTTGCACAAGAAAATGGCTAAGTGGAAACAGTGCAGAAGTATTGGGGTTTTCAATCTAATTCTCTGTATTAAGATCTGTATTTCTTCATCCCAGTGTGTCAGATATTGAGCTAGAGACTCTCTGGAGCATTCTCAATGGGCATGTGCACTTCATAAAATCATCTGTGTGCTTGAGAAGGGTTAACAGTGTCTGCCAGCCATAGTGTTCAACAAAGGTTCATAATAATGCACATTTTAAGCTTATTGATCACATCACTGCTTGCTTTGTGTTGGCTTCATCCTCAGTTTAAGGAAGAATAGGCTAAAAGCTCCAGGCATAATTACTGTGTTCTCTATTTTTCTGAAGCTCTGTGATTGTTGAAAGCAGATGATGAAATGCACATTTATAATAAATGCACCTTCCATCCTCTTCGGCTTCCTTCATCAGAACACAAAATTCTCTGTATTAAGGTGATATCACGGCTGTTGGATTGTCCTAGAATTTATAATAACAGAATAGAAAACATACACTATCTCATACAAAGAACACTTGCCTCTGGAAGGGACAGCATGCCAATGCTACCCCTAACTCACAGGCCCCAGATTTGCCCACATAGGAGAACATGAAAGTCACATCTGACATTGATGGGCTAGGTCTGGCATTGCTCTATACTGTTCATTTCCTTGGACCAATGTAATCCCAGGATTGCAGCTAATGTCAAAGAAAGTAGGAACAGAGGTCTTGCTGTGTGAATCCTTCACATTTAAAGGAAATACTAGATAACATTAAGTTTCAAAATTAATTGATTTCTTCAAATACGCCAAAAGCATCACTTCATTGCTTCAAAATTATTATTCAAACAAAACAAATCAAAACAAAACAAAAACAAAAGATGGGTTTGATACTGCTTTTTTTTGGGGGGGAGGGAACATTTAGAATTTTCTGATTTATTTATTTGTTTTTTGAGTAGGGACTCTCACTAGCTCAAGCCAAACTGCCTTCACATTCACTGTGTAGCCCAGGCTGGCCTCAATCTTATGGTATTCCTATGTCTCTGTCTCCTAAGTGCTGGAATTATAGGCTGAGCCATTATGTCTGTGTTTCATGTTTTGTTATGTCTAATTTTGATTTTACATTGTCTTTTGTTAGCACACCAACTTTCCCTGTGCTGGGTAGCTTCTGTTCTCTCTTTCATGTTACCTAGCTTTCCGTTACTGTTTACTTCCTCGGCTCCCTTTCATGCTGCCCTCAGAGAGAGCGGATTGACAGAGCAGTGGAGCAGAGGACTAACTCCCGTCCCAGCTCCTCTCATCCTCCACTCTGCTCCATAGCTGCTCTTACTCCTGGGACTAACATTTTCACTACCTTTTAAAGATGGTGTCCAAATCCACACTACTAACACTCGTCTTTTGAGTTTTGAGAGCTTTTATCAAGCTTGCTTGAGTAACTGAATACACATCCTGGATTTTCTTCTGGTCAGAAAAGTTCTTCTTCTGGTTATAAGTTAACATCTTTTTCAGATATTGTCCTGCTCTGGATTGTGTGGTGTATTTCAGAAAAGCTAAAGGCTTGATGGTACATTTCAACTGCATGGGTCTAAGTAAAGCGCACCTGGGAGACACTCGCCCAGTCCAGGGATACAGGATGCTTAGATGCTCATTGATTTCTTCTTCCTATCAGCTTAGATGGATGTTGCCTTGGCAATTAAGTTCCTTCCTTAGATATAAATCCTATATTTGGGAGCAAAGAAGGATACAGGATGGCTGCACAGGGAAGGTGCAGTGGGTTTTCAGAGTTCCCTGATGCTTTGGTCTCTTTTTCCATGACAAGGCAGCATGGCCTTGAGAGAATTTCTGTGGTGACAGGCTAGGGCTAGATAAGGACTTTGAAGTTATGCCAGTAATAATTTCACTTCACCCATCACTCTGACCTCCCAGAGGTATGATCAGGGATCAATTTGTCGATAGATCTTAGATTTTATAGATTTTCAAGTATATTCTTATATCATATCATTTATTTAGGGTGGGAACAAGGTAAAAATCTAAATATAATTGTTTGCTTTTCATCTGTGTAGATTATCATAGACAAAATTTTAAACTTTAAAGTGTTAAAAATGTCTTAATCTAAATATCATTTTCTTTTTTCTTTCATCTAATCAATTTCAGAAATAACACTAGGGCACATTAGTAACCTTTTCAAGCACCATTGCTCAGTGTGTGGAAATGGCACCCAGGATGCTGCCATCCCTCCTGCCCCCACTCTGAAGGTCGTGTGCAGGTTGTAAAATGTCAAAGATTAAATTAAATTTAAAGTAACCAAAGTGAATAATACAGAATATATAGATATTTCCAGAGAAAGTAATAAAGGTGTTTTTTTAAATCAAAAGACATTCTTGAGAAAAACTATTAAGAAATACTCAATAGAATGATGAATGTAATTGTTGAGAAAAGACTACTTACTATATCCGTAGCCTGTTTCAGTTGCTGTTTGTGTGTGAGAGAAGGAGTGGCAGGGTGGAGACAGGAAAGGAGGAGAGGGAGGGGGAGGAGGGGGTTTTAGGAGAAGGAGAGATGGGGAGGGGGACAGGGAGAGGGAGTGAAGGGGAGGGGGAGAAGGAGGGGAAGAGAAAAGGAGGGAGAGAGAGAGAGAGAGAGAGAGAGAGAGAGAGAGAGAGAGAGAGAGCTCTTTGCCATGGGAACGCATCTGGTATGCAGGAGACAGGCATGTGTGGGCGAGTGAGAACAGATCCACCACAGGGTTATCTGGCAAAGCAGTAATAGAGCACAGGCTGGAAAACGAGACAGAGAGTGGAGAAGATGCCCTGGAGTTGAGCTGTCAGGGCAGGTCTTAGATCAGTTTAGGGTGAGGAGGAAAAGGTTTCAGTTAGGGACCTGTGTGTGATAACAAGAGATAAAAAGTGAAGCATGTAACTAACAAACTTCAGAAGTCAGGCAGGACACTCGAACTGTGTTTCTGAGAATGTTTACTTTGCCCTGGTATCCAGTGACTTTTCTGCCCCACAGCACGGAGTCTCACAGTTAACAGCAAGCTCCATAGGTTACAGCAACAGGATAAACAGGAAGGAAGGGAAGGTACAGGAAGGCACCGAAGGACCTGTTGTGCTACTCAACCAGAGAGGAGGTGAGTATCTAAGCAGAATAACCACAGTGTAGGGAAAAGACAGGGCAGCAAAAAAAGCTGGGATAAGATGATCACACAGCTGTACATGAGGAGAAGCCAGAAGTAATAATCACTGTACAGAAAGAGTGTAGAGGGCAGAAGAAAAATAGGTTTTGGTAGGGAATAATGAACAAGGTATACATCTAGAAAGGCTTTAAAGCAGTTTGATATGTCAGTATAGCTCCTTAGAACCTTGTCAGCATGTCTAAAGTGCGCTGAATTTCACCACAACAAAGGTTGATAAACAGAAAAATAGTTAACATATAACATGAATTTTGACTCACTAGTGGTTACTAAGGGCCTTAACCTTAGCTTCACGCCAACACAATTTTTGTCTGTGTTAATTCTCTAGTCTAATAGTAGTTCTGTGCCTCTGTTGTCATGGAGAATAAGGAAGAGTTTAGAGGCCAAAGACAAGAAATCAGGGGGCAGAAGGTATATGAACTCTTAAATACATTAGAATATGGATTCTGCCTCAAAAAAACAGCTGACATTTTTTTCATCACCAAAGAAATTTCTTTTCCAACTCAACTGTAGAAATTCTTTTAGACAGTACAAATTAATCTTCAGTGAGGGGCTGCTGAAGAGGTCTGTCTGTTCAAGGGAGGCTGAGATAAAGTGATGGTTCAAGAAAATGTAGTTAATTTCTAAAAATTCATAAAACACAAAGGTGTGTGGTATAAAGAGGAGAAAGAGACAGCAAAGAATCAAAATTTGGAGAGGGAGAGAGAGTCCAGTTGGTACATCACAGCATCTATCAAGTCTGTAGGTGGGTGGAGAAAGAGAGGTAATATAGACCAGTTAAAAACAATAGATCCCATAGGTTATTAAGATTCATGTGAGCCTGGGATGGACAAGCCTGTGGTTCAACATAAGCCATCTCAGTGTGTTGATTCTGGAGCTGCTATATGAAGTTAGAAAAAGAAAAGTTATGTTTTAAAGATACGACAAAAAAAAAAAAACAGAATTAACAGAATTGAATATGAGGGAGAAGGAAATATATTCAAAAGTAACCCGAGTGACCCTAGGATTGCAAGCACCCCTCTTTGCTTGTTTGTTTGTTTGTTTTTACATAATAGACAAAGAAAAGGTCTTCCTCTCCTACACTATCTAAGCTTCTTGAATCCGGATCAAGACTCTGGCTTACTGTGGTCCCCTTGTCCTGTGTGATGGGAGCAGGATTGACATGTGATTAAGAATACAGGCCTTGGAGTCACAGAAAGTACAAATCTGATGGCTTCTCACAGAATGCTCTGAAAAAATTATATCACCTCACTACCTTTCAATGATGGTGATTAATAGTATCATTCATTCATTCATTCATTCATCCATTGAAAAATGCTTATTGAATCCCCTATAAGGCCTTCATTGTATCAAATTTCCAAATACTCTATCATTTGGAAAAATTGTGTTAGTCATAGTAATAGTTCCAGCTATGAAAAGAGAGGTGTTAGAGAGAGGAAACTCCAGTTATATGTGGATAAAAGCCACAGGAGAGAGGAGAAAGAACACAGGGTCACTGAGCACAAACAGGAATTCCAACCCTAGCTTCACAGAGCGGTTAGATAGGGTTAAACTGAAAGCAGGCAAAAGTGAGTTCTCAGGTGTCCACAAAACACACTGAAAGAGAAGGGAATCTCAGGAAACAGTCTGCTCCCATTCCCACATTCTGCAAACTCCCTTTATTTCTCTTGGGGATAAAAAAATTAAGCTCCGTTAAGGCATCCAGGCAGCACTGGTCAGGACAGATACATTTCCCCCTCTTAATTTTTCTTTTGGATTAGAGGAAGTGTTTTATCATCTGCCTCCATAAACTGTGTAAAAGAAATGCTATTGAGTTTTAGCCTCTTTCCTGTAAGAAGATAAAACATAATTGCATTTGACTTTGGATAAAGTAAACACCCCCTTTCACTGTTTATTTAACTTTAGAAGATGTGACTTTCTCAGTTTTGCAGAAAAGTAAGCTTGCACCACTTCTGTAAGTGTGTGTGTATCTTATTCATGCATGCCTATGTGTGCCATAAAAAAGGAAGGGCAAGATTGTGGTCACACAAAGCACGTTCGTGTGTGTTTGTGTGCATACAAATATGCAACCTGGGGTGAACTCTTGAAGTGATAGAGTCAGTTCTTCCATTTAGTAAGCCTTGATGGCTGTTTCTAAGAGTGCAACATTTATCAGAAGCACGCACATATTCACAAATGGCATCCAACTAAGTCTTGTTTAAATCATGCTCAAAATTTGGAAAATAAATTCAATGCACTCTAGAGCTGTGATCATTTTACAGTATCCCAACTTTTTCATAAGAAGGTGTACAAAAATAATCTCATCTTTGACCTAAAGAAACTAACTTAGAGAGATGAATATTCAAGGATCTAACAAATTTGAAAGCAGGTATTGTGTTCCCCTTCCTTACCCTCTGATTTTCTGGTTTTATAACAGAAAAGACTACTTAAATCCACGTTCAAATGCAGAGTAGCTCCAACTTCCTAATGAACTATTTTTTTGATTGTTTGTAAATTTGACTTGCGTATGCTTAGTAAGGATTTTTTAAATCTACATCTCTTATGAATGTTGCTCTATAATGCTTTTTCTCCTGCATCTTTTTTCTAACTTTTGGTGATGGATTACACTGGAATAGTAAAATAGTTTGGTAGCATTCTTTTTCTCTATGTTATGAAATAGTTTGAGAAGCATTGGGGTTAATGCTTCCTTAAAGGTCTGTTAAAATTCAGCAGTCAATATGTATGAACCTAGATGTTCTCATCTTGGAGACTAATGCTGCTTTAATCCCATTGCCTAATATAGAGCTGCATGAATCAGTTAGCTCATCATAGCTTAACTTTTGTAAGTGATATGCACATAGAAATTGATCTCTTGACATTTTTCTGAATTTCACTGGTATCCTTTGGAATCGTTCCCCATTATCTCTAACTTTATTAACTTTGAGTATTCTCTATCTTTTTTCTGGTTAGTTTAGTTAATGGTCTTTCAGTCTTGTATTTCCAAAGAACGATTACTTTGTGTCATTGATTTACTGATTTGTTTCCATTTCCTGAAGTGCTGCTTCTCCAATTTTAATTATTTTTATTTACTAATATTTTTTTTGGGTCTGACTTGTTCTGTCTTTTCTAAGGCATATAAGGTACGCTACATCATTAAGCTATTTATTTGAGATATACAGTTCCCTAATGTAAACACTTACAGGTATAAACTCCTCACCTCAACTTAGAAGACAGACACTAACTTCGTGTGAAAGGCTGGAAAGGGTAGTAAGCAGGTGCTACTCTTCCAACGTCTGACAAAATAGACTTTCAATCAAAACTTTTCAAAAGAAATAAAGAAGGTTACATCATATTGATTAAAGGAAATAACCTATCAAAAGATCACTACAATTCTAAACATATGCACACTGAACATAGGCATACACAATTTCACTAAATACATACTACTAAATGTAAAGTCACAGACAAACCTCCAAACCTGATTCTTACAATTAATGGGGAATCCCAGGAAATCATCCCAGCAAAATTTACAGAGTTATCTGAATACAATGGCTGAGGCCTCAAATGGATGAAACAGACATTCACACTAAGTTCTATCCAAACACTGTGGAATAAGTTCATTTCTCAGCAACCCAGGGAATTTTCTATAAAACAGATCATGTATTAGTGCACAAAGCAAATATTAACAAGAATAAAAAATTGTATTATAAGTGAACAACATGGAATAAAACTACAAATCAACAAGAGAAACTGTAGAACATACACAAACTCATGGCGATTAAAGAACTACTGAATGATTAATGGGTCCTTGATTAAATAAAGAAGAAAATAAAAACAATTTTGTTACTAATGAAAACAAAAACACAATATGACAACCTTGAGGGACACAATGACAGCTCTTCCAGGAGGCAAGTTTATTTCTAAGTACACTTCCCATTGGCTCCCTTGCTTTCCCACCCCTGAGAGACTCTAGCAAATGCCAGAGCTCACTGCTCATCACAGTCTTTTTCTTCCCCTCTTTTATTTTCCTTTCTTTCTGTCTTCTTCTTAACCCCATCCACCTCCATTCTTTACTCCACCCTTCTTTCCTCTTTTCTTTTTCTCAAACAGGGTGTCCCTATGAAGAACAGCTAACCTCCAACTCATCCTCTTTCCTCAGGCTCCCAGGTGCTGAGGTGACAGGTGCGCTCTTCCACACCTGGCTGCTGGTCATTCTTGCCATCCATACAGGTCTCATTTTCAGAGACTGTAACCCTGCTGGATCCCAGTTTCAGTCTGCTCTCTGGTTCCTGGTTCTGTCCTGGGGTGAAGTACAGGAGGATATGGCTGATTTACAATAGTCTCCAGAATTCTTTACTTTTGATTTCCACAATCCATGTGGGGAAGAGATGGATCTGGGGAGGGAAGGGTAGAATCATTTGTCTTTTTTTTGTTATTTGTTTTGTTTTCTTTTGTTGACTTGAGTTCAGGTCACTATCTGACCTGGATAGTGATTAGCCCAGTTGTATCTGGTCTATCATCTGGTCAAGGAATAAACCGTTGGAATTTGGCTCACCTTAAGTTATGCTAAAAGGGAGGTGCAATAATTGTTCTAATAATGCAGTCTTTCTTCCCAGAATTCCTACCCTCTAGCATTGGTCCCCATCAGCTGCCATGAGGTTAAGATGAGTCTATCTGGCTTTCTGAGGCCTAAGTCACAAGGTAACAACTTCTCCATTTTCTTTTTTTTTCTGTCTCTTTCTTTCAGACACTAGGAGAATCTAAGTGGGCTTTGTCTGGCGCCCTGGGTTTTGTTACCCTTTCTCTACAGTTCCCTCCCTGTCATGCTTCTGACCTTCCTGCACCTCTGAACAGCATGGCTTTCTGTGCTTCTCTCTTCTCTTTCTCTGAAGAGCTGCTGTTATTTACAGCATCTCCTGAGCAGGGAATTTTCTCTGAGGTTCCATTAAATCTATTCTTAAGCTTCTTTATTAATGAGACTAACAGACCCAAGAGGTACCTTTATTTCCCCTGTACCATCTGGTGACCATGAGGGAACTAAAATTTCAGTAACAATCTAGCTTAGCTTGAGACTAAGAGTTGGACCAGCGTGTACTGGGAACAATTTGCAGCTAGACAAGAATGCCTGGTTTGGGCTTTCTAGATGCAAAGGCTGACAAAGGAAACATGCTCCAAAGCCTGAAGGACGTAAGGAAAGGACAAGGAGACAGGAGTGTACAGGAGAAGGAGTGGTATATCCAGCAGAACTGTAGCCCCATGTGGGGTCTAGCCTTATTTGAGCCATTTTGCAAGACTCACCTGTAACTTCTGCAGTGTTTGTCTTACCTCAGGCCAGACCAGACACCAACTACCTCTGTTAGTCTTCATTTCAAAATTCTCAAACAATTTCCTTCAGATTGTTTTCAATTTGAGAAAAGAGGTCTGAAAAATTTAGGAGAGCAAAACAAATATGGGTTAAAGTGCCACATTCTTCTCTAGTCTGGATAAAGACTCCCCAAGGGGTAGATGAAGAAATGGCTCCAGCCCTCTTCATTTCTGCACTGAAATTCTCAGTCCCACAGCTTTTGGTTCAATATTGAAAACTGCTTGGCTGACTAATTGCAAAGGAGTCAGAGTCGGGGTAGATTGAAGTTCCACATTTTAAACTTGGGGTGTGAGAAATATCCTTAAACTACTTATGCCTTCTTGCTTGTTTTAGGCTGAGTTACAGGACTTCTAGATGTCCCCTGCCCCATGTTCTGTCCCTGAAGCCACATTATTCTATTCTGAATAAACATTTGCTCTAGGTGTTTACTAAGGTACAGTATTTAATGAGAAGCAATAAAATCTGAGTCATGTGATTGTTGATGCCAACTGTATAATCGAATTATCCTAGTTTGTACAACTTTTTGAGCAAAAAGCATCCTTATAAGGACATCTGATGAGGATATAAATCTTGGGCCAGGGATGTAGCCCAGTAGTAGAAGCACTGGACGACCCTCCCCCCACCGCCATCAAAGGACAAAGGAAGCAGATCTTATACATGCATGCTGTTTAGTTCAGAAGCCAGTAGCTGCTCTTTATAGTAGAGATGGGTTTTTGTTTGTTTCCTTGCCTGGATCATTTCAGAGGAGAACAAACTGATGATCATGGCAATGAAAGCTTAAATAGCATCCATCCCTGGAGTGCTGGGATTTGTTGACAGAGTTAAGATGACCTAGAAGAAGCAATTTGTGGAGACAATTTTCTCTCTTTCTTTTAAATGAGAAAAAACATTAGGATTCAAGGTGGGATAGAAACTTAAAAAGCCAGAAGGAGCCTATAAAACGAAATCTAGTTTTTGAAGTGTTGAAAGGAAAGGCTATTATATTCTTATTTTGTGTGTATGCTCACGTGGCAGAAGATACATTGAGCCATGCAATAAATTAGCAGTAGAGTCAAGGGGGAAGCCAAATGGAAGAGCTCACTTCTTAAGTAGCACCAGATGACTTGGAGTGTGATGGCCATGGTAGGTGTCACACAGAATGTCTTTTGCTTCATGATTTGGGGAAAATTATCTGTGATGTTTTCCCTAGGGAATAAGTTCTGTGGTTTCAGATTGGGCAGGGAATGCTTAGATGGAGTTTTTAAAAGGAAGCTTGAACCTATTGGTAATAAAACTTAAGACGCTGCATGAGTCTTTTATATTATCTATGCCAGTTTGCAAAACGTAATTATGAAGGCTGGAAATGAAATCCCTAAGGACATCAGTGGCAGGTGACAGGCAATGCAGGTGTCATGCAATGGGTCTTATATGCTATGAAGTCTAAATGGTTAAATCTGCATTGCTATTGAATCATATCACCAGTGAGATGTGAGGCTCTGACACTAAGGAGAAGACCAGGTCTCAACATTCTTACCTCAACCCTCTTGAATATCACATAATAACCAAGAATGCAGTGTCGTTATTGCCACTATTAAAGATACAACTCTAGTCAGGAAAAACTTCAGCTTGCCCCAAGAGCAACATAGCCAGAATGTAGTCATAGTACATCATGTGGAATATCCATGTGAATCCATCTGGAGTTGTCCTATCTTTAAAATTAAGATTTTTGCAGCAACATCCTTAACATAGGGAACAACATTATTTTCAAGTTGCTGATAGCTTGTCTCCATTCCTGTGGGTGATATTATGAAACATTTTGCTCAAATGTGCTTGTAATCCTCCAGCTCAGATGGTGGCCATCTCAGAGTATTAAGAAGTATCTCTGTGCACCATGAATCCTATTTTTTTACTGATAACTTTCCATGAAAGTCAGTTTTCTGCTGACAGGAAGAGTAACTTCTGCTAGAGCCCCGTGGTTTTTCTCCTATTATTACTTATAGGAATAGTTACTCCTTGTGTGTTATATAGGTTATATGCTTCATTTGGGTGGCCCCTCTGGGTGATAGTTTTAGCTAAGTGAGGTATGTGGTTGTAAGAAGCATTTAGACTTTCTCTTGTGTTCTCTCAAGCTTAAAATTATAACTCCTCTAAGTCAGTCATCTGCTTCCTCTGGGTTTTTTCAATCTTGGAGAAATCCATATGGTCTTTAAAAAAACTTGTTTTTGTATGTATATTTTATTAGTAGTATGACCAAGGAAACACTTGGAACCATAAAGATGCATAACATTCAGATAATATTATGTGAAAAAATGGAACAGAAAGGAAAGGTTAAAGACCAAAAGGAATGGTGTAGATTTTCTGATTTTTTTAAAACAATGCTTATTTGTAAATTATTTGAAAGAATCATAGCAGATAATAAACATCTATCTTACATTGGCCAAGATACATTAAAAGAATAAGACAACAGAATTGTTTAAAAAATCAATATGTACACTGGGGCAGAACTTACATGTTTTATAAATATTTATATTCATAACAAAAAAGTTTGATGACAAATACTTCGTTTCCTTCTGATTCACTTTGATTCTCCTCTCTAAAATGGAATTATTTTCCATTGTGTGAATACACAAAAACATAGAACGTGTATGTATTAATGAAATATGGCATCTTGGTATGTGAGTGCCTTCTGTATGTATAATGATGTATATTAGGTTACACATAACCGTATCCAAAGTTGGTAGAAACTTTCAAGATGCTTTCTTATAACATTTGAAATGTATTATATATTGCTGTTACTTAGAGTCATCCTAGCATCCAGTGGTGAGTCAGAACATCTTACTCCTATCTTAGTATCAGTAGATCAGCTTCTTTCTATCCCTAATCCTCTCTTACCATTTAGAGTTCCTGTGAGTGAGATCAGGTGATCTTTCACTTTCTGGGATTAGCTTATTTCACGTTCACTTAACAGTGATCCCTACCTCAACTCACATCATTGCAGATGATAGTGAGACACTCATGTTGCAAATAGGGAGACATGATTCTTTCTCAAAATTAACTTAAAAGAGTTGACAGTGAATGAGTTGAAGCCTCCGCATGGGCTCTTTATGCTGACAGTTTATCAAATGGCTTTGGGTTGCATAAAAATTGCAGATGCAGACATCTCATGTTATTATAGGGCGGGACTGGGAATTGCTTGAGTTTTTAGATCCTTCCAGGGTATCTGGATTTGGGACCCAGGTTCAGAGTTGGCCTTAAAACTGCTGTTACTGCTGCTGGAAGTCTGTGTCACTGTGAAATCAGCAAGAGTTCATTCATTCAACTTTATTCCCTGGCACTTTCCCCAGCCTGACAGGGAAGTATACCATCAACTGTCCTCAAATATGTTGAGGAAGTGACTAAAAAAAATATGATGCATTTTGTGTGATAATATTTTTTACTAGGTAAATGTGCATTTGCAAAAGAAATGAGTGAAAGAAAATATATTGGAATGTTTGTAATGATAAAATTACCTCATAATGTTGAAGATTGCTTTTCTAATTCATTATAGCTTTACATTTTATAATAAATATGAGACACATTTTTATAACTAGTAAAAAAGAATAATGTAGATACTGTTTCCAAATCCAAGAGATTGCACTGCTGTTCTCCAGTGTGATAGTTTCTACTTTATGCCTCTATGTTTTTCTATTAACAGGCTTATTTTCTTTTCACTAAGTCTAAAAGTCTATTTAAAAATAGGAGTGGTTTTGCTATCCTTGCTTGTCATGGACCATTATGTTAGTGAGACCCACAGGTACAAATCTGGGGTTCTTAAAGGAGATTATATTTCCTGGAGGTGACTTCTGCACACTAAAGGAATCTCTAATGATATAATAGATCTTGTTTTTCTAACATAATACAAATTACTGTCTTTGAAAGTCAAGATCTCTGAAAATAAATAAAAAGTATCTGCTTAGTAGATCAATATGGCTACATTTTAAGCTTTACATAACAGTCATATGCATGTATAATATATATGTACACACATATTTACACACAGGCACACATACACACGTGAGCACACATACACACAAGCACACACATATACACAAGCACACACACTCACACAACACTCTCTCTCACACACACACTCACACACACACACTCTCTCTTTCACGCACACACACTCATACAACACTCTCTCTCTCTCTCTCTCTCTCTCTCTCTCTCTCTCTCACACACACACACACACACACACACACACACACACACACACACTGGGAGCACTAGCACTTCTATCATAGAGGTTATGTGACTAGTTATTTTGTCTGGTGACCAGTTAAGAGTCTGGAATGTTCCTTGGGTGACACTAGGGACTCAACCCCTCTATAATGAACTACATTATCTAATCCTTCATTATCTTCCTCATATTTCACAGCCCTGGGTCCTGGCATATTTCAAGCTTTAGCTGGAGAGAAGGAGAGTTAATAAAATGGAGGGGTCTTAAAATCATTCAAACATTTGGATGGGGTTACTGAGAATTTGGCTCTTGTCTGAAGTCATGTATGTTTTAAGGAGAAGGTTATTCATCAAAGCCAGACAACAAACACTCCAAACCAAGAGTAGGCTATTCCAAGGCAAGAAATACTCAGGATAGAAACCTTGCTATAGATTTTAAAGCATGCTTATGAGACAAACTGCGTAGTCATGGAGTAAGGCAAACTCCCCCCCCCCTCAATCGTGGCAACTATATCACCCTGTTAGAGTATTCTCCCATTCCCTCCATGATTCCCACAAGAAGGGAGTGTGGCAAAGCCAAGTAAGTGATAAAATAATGACATTGAGTTCTTTGAGGTGAAGACCCCATGTGCACTCACGTGGTCTTCTGGTTCTTTAGTGGCTAACATACCAGGTACAGGAACAGCAGAATTGAAGCTTCAAGGCTATTGAATCACAAAGGAACATTGTGACTTTGAAGGGACACAGCTACCAAGATAGTCTCATAGTCTCAGACTCTGTCTCTCTCTCCCCCCCTCTCTCTCTCCCTCCCTCCCCATATCTCACTCCTTGCTCACCTGGTGTTGGTTTTAATAATGCTTCTTAAATACCATTAGATCTGGAAAGTATTCAGAGTTCTCAGAGCATCCACCTGCTCCTCATAACGCATGAACAAGAACAAGATAAGCTCACAGAGAATAGAGTTCTTCTTTTACCAACATGGGGTCTCTGAAAATGTGGTTGATATTTTTGTTTTACCCTCTTCCAACCCCTATCTTCTGATACACATTCTTGAGTTAATAAGTGGTGAGAACAATGTCTACATCACTCACATAGAGGAGCATGCTGTGTTCTTAGGGGATAGACAAGAAGACAGGCTGAATATAGGCACAGCTGTTCCCTATATATTTCGAATCTGTCATTTTGAGTTTTTCCTTTATTTTTTATTTTATGTGTATAAGTGTTTTGCCTGCATCTGTCTATGCACTACGTTCATGCAATGCCTATACAAGCCAGAAAGGGAATCAAATCCTCTAGGATTATATTTACAGACAGTTGTGAACTGCCATGTGGTGCTGGGAATTGAAGTGGAAGAACTGAATAGAGTTCTTGGAATTTCCTCACACAGAGGCTGCACTAATTACCACATGGGTCTTCATTAAGATGCTTCTCCAGGGGAAAATTACCCACATATTATCATGGCAGCACAGCCTCTTTTCAATTGTCTGATATACAATGTGTACCTGTAGATACATTCTGCTTATCTGAAAAAAGTAAAATATCAAAATAAGAAACCTAATGATGATGCAGAGTGTGAATCTAACATTGTCCTCGGGAGCTGATGAGCTTGGCTCCACGTGTTAAATGGCAGATACTGAGCTAGCCCATAGATCCAGAGTTGGAAGTAGCCTCCCAATTTAATTAAACCTCAATTGTTCACCTTACTAATTACCTTACAAAGGAAGCAAACAATTAGGAAAAATCGTGTCCATGAACACACACACACACACACATATACACACACACATACACACATACACATACACACATACACATACATACATACATACATACATACATACATACATACATACAGATAGGTAGGCAGATAGAGATACAGGCATAGACAGATGCACACAAAACACTCATCCACATAAAATCTATATCTGTCTATCTCTATCTCTATATCTCTATCTATCTATATCATCTGTATCTATTCATCTCTATCTAACCATCTATATCTATCTATCTGTATATATCTATATCCATATCCATATCCATATCTATCTACATCTACATCTATATATGGTGTATTCTGCTTCTGATAGGATATGGAGCTGCACGGAACTTATGGTATATTAGATAAGACCTTTGATTTCTTCATAAAAATGGGTGGATCAAAAGGCACAATTCTTTTGAGAAAGTCTGTGAGTACTGTGCATGTGGAAACTGTATGTTGAAAGTGTCTGATTTTTCTTAAGTGCTGATTCTGTACGAGAGAAAGCCACTTTTGTGGATGCAGAGAAATAGAAAGCAGACCAGCCTTAGCCACTGCCTCCAGGGCTTAGCAAGCAACATCCCCTATTTACTATTGTAATTTACGTTTTGCTTTTCCAAATACAGAAAACTAAAACAAACATCTGATATAATAAGCATTATTCTCAACTAACAAGCACTGAAAGGTTTGGTGGTTAGCAAGCATCTAAGACCCCGGATGGGCTGTAATTCTTAAGCATGAAGAAGGAAGCTACAGATTAGATCCCTGAGGTTTGTTTTCATGTATATTCATGTATATTCACTCTGATTTTGTCTTAGTCAGGGTTTCTATTCTTGCAAAAACCACCATGACTCAGAAGCAAGTTGGGGAGGAAAGGGTTCAGCTTGCACTACCACATTGCTGTTCATCACCAAAGGAAGTCAGGACTGGAACTCACACAGGGTAGAACTTGGAGGCAGGAGCTGATGCAGAGGCCATCTTACTGGCTTACTTACTGGCTTGCTTCCCCTGGCTTTCTCAGCTTGCTTTCTTATAGAATCCAGGACTATCAGCCCAGGCATGGCATCACTCACAATGGACCCTCCCCACTTGATCACTACTTGAGAAAATGCCTTATACCTGGATCTCATAGAGGCATTTTCTCAAAGGAGGCTCCTCTCTCTGTGATAACTTCAGCTTGTTTCAAGTTTACACACAAAACCAGCCTGTATATATTTGAACCCTTCAATATAAACAATCTTTGGGTTTTTTTAGGGTTTTTTTTGTTTTGTTTTTGTTGTTTTGTTTTGTGCTTTTTTTTTGTACTGAGGCAACATGCAATTTTTACCTTGAGCTTCTGTTAGCTGTAACTAGAGGCTTTTGTTTTTTAAAATAATCAGAAAACAGATCGTGCTGTATTCCTTTCAGTTCAGTGTACTGTCTGGACATCTAGGCAACTGTGTATGTTCTGTATTTCTCCAAGTAAATAAGAGCAGTGACCTTGGATAGGCAGCAAAGCACAGGGGCACAGCGGCATCCGTGCCAGAGGGCCCAGTCTGCCACTTTTCTCTTACTGTTCTCACTCTTGGGATGATATCTACAAAGTGAGAGGGGGTGGCTTTGTGCAGTCTAGCCCTAGCTAGTGTGCCAAAGGAAGGGGTAAGAGGCTAGCACATACCAGCTGCACAGAGGAAGCCAGATTCCCCTCATCAGTCCTTTTAGACGTGGGAAGACCGGAGCCTGAGGCTCAGGCCACTGATGTTCATTTGGCAGCTATTGGTTACCTGGACCCTCCTGAGGATGTAGCAGCAAGCAGGGAACTTGATGCTTTGCCTTGTGTTCTAAGGAGCGTTTCCGAAGGGTGGGGTCAGAGCTTAGCACATCTCCCCCTGGAGGTGCTGTAGTTCTGTTGCAGGTGACACTTGAGGAAGCATGGTAGTTGTGATAGTCTTGACAGCAGTGAGGTTTATATTCCTTGTATAAATGCATTTGTCTGTTTCCCATTCCAGTTCACTTGGAAAGCAGGTCACCCTGTGAGAAGGCACGTCTGTCCTGGGTTTTCTAGTGTGCCTCAGGAGGAGTGAGAGGATGCCCCTGACTACAACATCAGACTACAACATCAGACTACAACATCAGACTACAACATCAGACTACAATATCAGACTACAACATCAGGTGGCTCATAGGGACCTTTGTGTGGACCTGAGATGGAGTGGGACAGAATAGAGTAGTTGGACCAGATCTAAGACTGGCTCTCTGCAAGTTTGTTATGACAGCCACTTGGAAGAGAGGCACCAAAGGCTTAATGGGCTGTGACTGAGTAAGGAGCATCATTCCCCTTTAAGGGGTTCTTAAGTACTCCCCCTTTACACTGCTCCTTCCTGTTTCCTTAAAGCTGAAGTCAGCCTTGCCTTTCAGTACTGAAGGCAGCCCTCACATCTGCAATGAGTTTTGTCAATCAAAAGAAGTTAACCACACAACTGAGCGAGTTCAATTAGATACCAATTCATACCATTTTTTCCTAGTGTCTTTTGATGAGTAGATGAGTTCAGATTTCAAACTCTTCACAGAATATTTATCATAACGAATTGATATGCACTGGTACTGAATGTTTTAATAGATGTGTGTGTGTGTGAGAGAGAGAGAGAGAGAGAGGGAGAGCGAGAGAGAAAGAGAGAGAGAGAGAGAGAGAGAGAGAGAGAGCGAGAGAGAGAGAGAGGGAGAGCGAGAGAGCGAGAGAGCGAGAGAGCGAGAGAGCGAGAGAGCGAGAGAGCGAGAGAGCGAGAGAGCGAGAGAGAGAGAGAGAGAGAGAGAGAGAGAGGGCAGCAATCTATTTTCCTTGGGTTGTTATCAGGACCATGTAACAATACAAGACTGGAAGCACTCAAAAGCATGCTGATTGTGCAATAACTAATAGTAGCAGTTATTATTCTGATTTAGCATCTTAAGTCATTACAATGTAACAGGAGATCTGGCCTTGGGTTTCCTTTTATTCTTTTTGATTTGATATAATCTGTTTTATATTGTTACAAAATTATTATAATATTAGGTTGTAGATAAAATGGCAACTAAGTCCACATCACAGCAGAGGACCTCAGACTTCACCATTCAATAGCTGTCTATTCATTGTCACCACAGCCAGTCTCTGTAAGGCTGTCAATGAACAAGACTCACATATTCTCTAGGGTTCAATGAAAAGTATTGATTCCTCCTCCTCATGGTATGTGTCCTTTACAACACGAGGTCATGGTCGAGGTCATGGATCACTTATGTCTTTGCAGAAGGGATCCAGATCAGTGGGCATATGCATGGAATTAAAGTTCCTGGAAACCAAGTCAGCACAGGGACACTCTCTATACCCCCTTTCCCCTCACCTTCTGATGTCTTCCCTTCAACGCTCTCCCCTCCTTCCTCTCTCTTCCTTCTTTTCAACTATCCAGAGCCCCATCTCATCTTTCTGGTTTTGGGAGGAGCAGGTTTTATTGATCCTTTTAAACATTTAGGTAAAATAACTCGAGAGCCTTGTGTTTATATTTATATGGAATAAAGTAGCAGTGAAGAATTACTTATCCTAACAGTATCTGGAGCCTCATGTGGATATTTGCTCCATAAAAATCATTGAGCATTTTTGAGTTAAGAAACATAATTCTCATAATAAGATTTCTAACTCCTCTCAACATGGGCTTTTTCTGAAAGGACAAGGAATTGCATGATTTGGCAAACAGCAGGAGCCGTACGACTTGGAAAGAACTGTCTCTAATTCGTAACTGGCTTGTTTCTGAGACCTGCTGTGTTTTCAAATTGGTTGGTGTGCTCTGAGTACAACCTTGGGAATCTTTCCCAATCAGAAGGCTCGTCCTCATTGGACATCCTAGAGCAGCAGGTGTCATCTCCATTCTCCATCAGTTGAAAAGCTATAGACACTGCATTCTAAGTTAGGCTATGAGATGTTGATGGTGACATGAAAATGTGAGCTACTACCTAAGAGCTCTTCATTTCAGTTCCTTCATATTCAAACTGTTGCACGGTTACATGTTTCAGTTAGTCACCTGGCATATCAGTAAATGTTATAAATATTGATGACAATAATTGTTACAGTGTTAAAACAAGAAAAACAAAATGAAGCAGCAGCTTCCATCCCCAAAAGAAGTTTACACATGTAATATCATAGTATAACATAACATTGTTACTTATATTCTATATATTATTTCATATATATATGAAATGGAGGGAGGGAGAGACCAGAGAGACATCGTTGGTGACCTCATCAGTGAGCAACCTCTAGAGAAATATCCCTAAGAAGGTTGAGGAGTCTCCAGATCAAATCCCACAGAGCAGCTGTCTAACTTTTATGATCTTTTAGAGGTGGTGCAAAGTTCTCTGTCATGATTTTGTTCAGCGCAGTGCACCTGATAGAGAGCGTGGAGGATCCAAGTGTCAAATTGATGGCTTCAAGTCATAGCACTCATAGCTTCTTAACTCTCTGTCCAGAGACAGCTGTAGCTGTAGGAAGACATGGCCTAATTCAGGTGTTGGAATTAAAGATGAAGGCCTGTGCTCCAATAACAATGATGCAGACACTGAGGAGGAGGATGATATTAAAGCCCGTTTCAAAGCTCAAGTAAGGTTGCTTGGTCATCAAATAGTGAACATGCATTGCAGTGGTTTCAGCCATGCATCTGTCTGCTTGTCCCCAACTATGTGGTCCATGAGACCTGACTTTTCTCTAAACACCCTCATTTTCCTCTTCTCAACTGCTCCCAGACAATGCCCTTGTCTTCATGCCTGGGCATTCTAAGAACACACTGATGTCTTGTCTCAGAAGCATCTCTTTATCAGTTTTCCCTTTGACGTTATGCATCACCCCTTTATTCATTTAAGTCAACCAGTAAATTTCATCTAATTTATCTGCAAGTGAGCGCGGTGACTTACTTAGTTCTCTTCTTTGCAGACACCGTGATCGTTATTTCAGGTCCATATCATATTCATTAACAGCTCTTTAATTTGCAGGTAGGGAAGTCATGGTCACAAAAACCATGAAGGCTGCCTTTTACAAACACCCCTTGCTCTCCTCTCTACTGTCATTTTCATGGACTGCATTAGTCCAGCAAAGTATACATGTAGCTCTTTCTCTTACCTGTATATAGCCTTACCTCCCATGATCTGTATCGCAGTGTTGTTGGAGCAGGTCACTTGTCCTACACATGACAATGTTACTCTGTTGTGCTCAGCTTGTGTCAAACTGACATAAAATTAGGTAGCACAATAGACTTTGGCAATTAAATAGAAAAAATTGTATGTATTTACATGCATTTGGAGCACATATTGCTGCCATTACTGGGGCACTCCTCAACAAGACTGTAGTTGGTAAAGGGGACTGTGGAGACCCTTTCACGGAACAGTGGTTGCTTTAGTCTAAGTGAGCAACCACTTATAGAGTGGAAGTCTATTAACTGTGATTGCTTTGCAGGTTACCTCAGATTGGATACTCAGTGTTCATACAACCAGGGTCTGTATGTGGAAGCAGGCCATTACAGGAGTTGTGGAGAGACCCACCGTAGTAGGCCAGCTCCCAGTACTCAAGCTACTTCAAAATTCAGGGTTCTAACTTCAGGAGTGTGATGTGCCGTGTACACTGCGCCATGTAAGCTAACCACCAGGTCATCTCTGCATTTTCTCCTACAATTCCCCTCCTCTATTTCATTTGCTGTTCTGAGAGCAGAGGCTCCTGATCAATGAGTAGAGTATGCCAATCAATATATCATAACTAATGAGATAATAACATAAGTAAACAGATTATAAAGGTTATGAAAGCTAAGAAGACATTTGGGCATAGGTGTCATTCAAAATTTTAGAATTTTTTCTTATAGGACCCACATCAGGAAATAGGTTGGAATCATTAGCAAACGGCCAAGAACACGGTCCTTTCACCATTACCCCTGATAACAAGGAAGAGTTAGGTATCAATGCCCAATAATTCTCAGCATTGGCATTATTTAGACTCATGCAGTAAGCAAACACATGAGCAGGTTAGGTGCTTGCTGCCATTTCAGCTGCTAAACTAAGCTACTGCTCAATCTCATCTGCTTCATCGCTGGGATCAGCTAGCCAGGGTCTGGTGAGCCGTCTTATTTCCTTCCTGTTCCTTTTCTCTTCCACTATCCTTATCTCTGTATGCTACTAGAAAAGCTTGAAGTGCTTTAACTATTTTCTCTCTCCAAGTAGGCACAGGATTATTGCTGTGATAATAGCATAGAAAAATTCAGACATAGAACGTCCAGTCCTAACTTCCTCTCAGCGTTTTCCAAAGCTCTCTGCCACAGAAATCTAGAGACGAGTCCCTGGATAGAAAGACAAGGATTTATCTGTAGAACTTCAGACCAAACCTTGTCTAACTCAAGAGTTTGTAGTTTAATTCTTTTTGCTTTTAACAGACACTTTACCACCTATATTTGAGTCAGTCTTTGACCAGGAGGCAAATTACCCACTCTGTCTCCCCTACCTTATTTTGTTAACCAGAGGGTCTCTTTACCATATAGCAGTCATGTACCCTGTAGGCTCTGAGAGGAAAGGCTTCCCCCTAGGACAAGGTTATAGCTCTGAAGAGAAAAGCTTCCTTGGTATAGATGTGGCAGCAGAAGGGAAAGACTGCCTAATGGACATATAAGAGCTCTGAGGGAAAGTGTTTCTCCAGTGCCAAGTGTTACAGCTCCAAGGGGAAAGGTATCCTGGCAGTAGGGAGCCAAGAAATACCACAAAGTTGCACCACACAACAAACTTCTCATGGAAGATTTATTGGGAAAAACACAAGGGAGTGGCTGCCTCTGCGTGGTAGAGAAGCAACAGGGAACTGTGGAGAAGACAGGTTTATACAGGGTTTGTTTTTTTTTTTTTTTTTTGAATTTGGTGGTGCTTTCCAGGACTACCTGTGATTGGAGGAATCTTGGGGCAAAGTCAGAGATTGGTGGAATTCTGTGGCCTGATCTTGAAGCTTAGGGATTAGTGGGATTTTCTTCTTGGAGATTGATGGGTTTTCATACTCAAACATTGGTGGCTTTACATGTTAAGGTATTGGTGTGTTTTGATGATTTATTTTAATCTGATGTGGGTTGATTAAGGCTTTGGATATAAACTACTCTAGAGAAGTTTCAGAGAACAGCATCTTCTTTATTGGAAGCCTATTGCGTGTGATTGCTTATACCACCTATATCTCTATGCAGAAGGAGCACATTAAGAGATATGGAGAGTATAGACTGCAGGCCAGCTACTGGCTCCTCATGCTACTTTAGAATACAATGTTCTGCTCCAGGAGTATAGCATGCTATGCTTCTTATTTAGAAGTGCAGCGTTGCAAGTAAGCTAATCACCATGTCATATCTGTATTTTTCCTTACAGAATATGTATTCATATATAAACATGTACATATATAATACATACATGAATATGTATTATGTGTGCATGTATGTACATATGTATGTATGTATGTATGTATGTATGTATGTATGTATGCATATTTTGGCCAAATGATTTGAATATGTCTTGCCTTAAAGTAGACAAATGGTTAACAGTTGCATGAAAAGATGCTGTACACCACTAATCATTAGGAAAATACAAGTCAATTTCACAATGCAATATTATATTGTAGGATGACCATTCAAGCATCATTAGAATGTTGCCAACCAGTGCTGGTAAGGATGAAAAGAAATTGAGCCCCTACTCAACCATTGCCAACAAACAGAAAATGTTGCAGGCAACATAGACTGTGAAAGTTCTTTCGGTATTAAAGGTAGAAGTACCCCAGCACTCAGCAGCCAGTCCTCTGCTTGGGTATTTATTCAAATCATTAAAGTTAGAATCTGAAAGAGACATCTGCACTTCTGCATTCAGTGCAGCTTGGTTTACAATAGGCCAGATGTGGAAAGGACACTAGTGCTCCCCAGAGAACAGTTAGCTGAGGAGAATGTTGTTCATGTAGTGCAAACTATTCAACATTCAAAGACAAGGAAAGCCTACCTCCATGTGATAACACAAGGAAACCTGAAGGACATATGCTGAAGAAGTAAGCTACTCATTAAGGATAAATACTGACTCATTCCACTTACATGAGGGATCCAGATAGCCAAACTCATAGGAACTGAGGATTAGATGGTGGCTGTCACATGGCTGGAGGCAGAGGAAATGGAGGCCTGCTGTCCCACAAGTATGAAGATTTTATCCTACATAATGAAAAATTTCTAAAGATCCATTCTATAACAATGTGCTCATAACTACTAACTTTGTTCACCTAAAATTAAGAAGGTAGATATCCGGTTACATGCATTTTTATATAAAAATAAACAACTAGGCTTCTTATTGAATACCTTGAAATGATGAACTCTACAGTGTTCGGTTTCTGAGTGAAAAATGAAGAAGGAAACAAACAGCTCTGTGATAACTCTGTTGATTGCAGCCCTGTTCTTGGGCCTTGTTGCTAAGATTTCCATGTTAATTCACTTGATTACACAGGAAGTAGGGTGTCATTGTCAATTCTAAATGTTTTAAGATATGAAAGGTAAATTCTAAAGGGTGATTTGTGTGGTGTGTGTGTGTGTGTGTGTGTGTGTGTATGTATATGTGTGTATATGTGTGCCTGTGTTTGTGTGTGTATGTATGTGTTTATATGTGTGTATGTGTGCCTGTGTTTGTGTGTGTGTGTGTGTGTGTGTGTGTGTGTGTGTGTGTGTGTGTGTAGTTTAACTTGGGAGAACAAGTACTGACCCTGTGGACCCTTTGTCCATAGTTTAGCAGTAATTCAGAGAAGAAATGTTCAATTTCATTCCTAGTAGAAGCTTCTCATGTTTCAATATGCAGTATCTTAGTAATTAGAGGAGAGCATCAAACCCACTCTTAAAAAGTATTATAATTATAAATAATAGTTGCCAATAATTATAGCTTGCAGAAACCATAATATGAAGCTTCTTTACAGACATGCCATGATGCTTGCATATTAAGATAAAGATTTTGAGAACAACTCAACAAAAATGATGAACTCACAGAGACTGATAATTTGTTTTAAAATATTATCACAATGGAAGGCAGCAGTGGAAGAGTATTGATGATAGCATTGTTTGTCTCTATAATGTGGAAACATGATCAGAATAATAAAAATTAAGGCTAATTAACCCTTATGATTTAAATTGAGTCCAGTCATATTTTTGTAGAATTATTCTTCTAATTCATTCCTTTAAGTTCATTTTAAAAGGTCATCTATTTTTGTACTCAAGTAAAAAAAATTAGTAGTTCAAATATTTGGTAATATGCCTTCATGAGAACATAAAAAGATACTATATCGTGTTTTAGCCTTATTTTTCTTAAGCTTTTCTTTGTCTTTGTGTTAAGGGGAAGTGTTCAGACTTCTAACTTGACCATTATAGGGGCATCAGTACTGATACAAAGTCGGTGGGTGCTCTGGTCTTTACAGAGATGTTCTGGCAGGCCAGCAGGCTGCTGTGTCATTGAGGCCACATTGCTATGATGACTTCATTCTCTTTCACTAGAGGGAGAGCCTACTTCCCTTTCTTGACTTGACTCACACTACACATAAAACTGTAATTACTATAGGGTATATTTTCTGACACTGGGCAGAGTGTAGTCATGAGTAGGTCTTGACTCCTCACAGGTTTAATGTTTTCTTTTTTCTTGCAATGTAGCAGCTAGACAGAGTGGAGGATTTTAGGCTTTAGTTTAGTTGCTAACAGGGTTGTGGCTCAGGAGCTAAATTATCCTTAATTCCTCTCTGGAAGAATCTAATTCATTCCTTACATTGAATGATGCTAAATCATGTAAAGGGTGCTCCATGATAGTGAAATTTTCCTTATCCTATCTTTCCTTCTTTATCAACTTTTCTCCTTCTTGGCACTTTACACATTCCTCCTTGTTCTTGCTCCAGCTCAGAACCTGTGTTTAACTAGTTGGGAATACATCACAGCACTTTAACTTATATTCCTCCTTATTAAAAATAATTACAACAGGATCAAATTGACATTTGATCTGGGAAGTTTCTGTTTGCATTACTATGTTTTTGGGTCATTGTATTTTGAGGTTTTGTCTTTTACTGTTTATTGTAATGCTACGTGCTGCCCTCCAAGATTTGGAGTCTCCACATAGTCTCTGGGACCCAGCCCCCAGTTAATTCTGATTGATAAATAAAGATGCCAGCAGCTAATAGCTGGGGAGAAGAGACATAGGCTGAATTTAGGTCTCCTGGACTTGGGACCATGAGGAAGATAAGGAGAGGAAGAGTTGTCATGGCCTCTGGGCCAAGAGAGCATGGCCCAGAGGATTGTCTAGTTGGAGATAAGAGCAGCCCAGATGAAGCATAATAAGTAATAACTTGGGTTATCACTGGGAAAGTAGATTCTAACAGCAGATGCCCAGCTATTCTGCCACTTAAGGCATATTTAAAAATGTAAGGCTCTGTGTGTGTGCCTTTTATCTGGGACCTAGTCTATAGAAATATAGACTATAGAACTATAAAAGGTCTAAGAAATGGAGGAACCCCACAACAGGGGTAATTTTTTTTTACAGTTGTATGTTTTTGAAACTAAATACTTTTAAAAATATATCATTCTTCTGTCTAATATCTCTTCACAACCAAGACTCAACTGCTCAGTCTTCTCTTACTAATTCACTTTCTTTTACATTTTGTCATGAGGATCCTAGCTGAGCCTTGGACTCCATGGCTCACATGTCCACACTTTTGTGGATGACTTAGGAGCCCAGCCTAGTTGGCTGAGCGTGGGTGAGGGCAATGAGCTGTCAACTTATTAGACAGAAATTTCTGCAAAGGCAAGGAGACATTCTCACCAATTGCTTAGTCAAGAGTTTCGAGTCTGATGTTAGAGGTTCAGCTATTAAGACAGTCTTGAGAGCACAGGAGTTCAAATGACAGAGGAAGAAACCCCACTCCTACTGATGTTTTGAGTGGAGGAAACCTAGAAGAACTTTCAAGTGGGTGGCTATAAAATCCCACAGCAAAATAGATGAGCAGTCCTTCATCTGAGCTGCATCAATGCTAACCTGGGACTAGATGAGACTGAAGAGAGCCTGTGTTACACCGTATCTGCACTGAGGAAGCAGGCAGACAGCACATATGGACTATAGAGACCTAAGTTCTGTTCCCAGAGAGGCTCTAGTTATTAAAAGTCCAGTGAGAGTCCCAAACAGCATCACCAACCAAAGACTATGTGTTTAAACATGGGAACCTAGGGAGACTATTTTACATTCAAATCACAGCAATGACTCAGATCTGTTAAATCAAGACCTTAAAGTATTTTACTTAATACACTGTTATACTGGAGGATAATAAATATCATGTAATGTTGAAAGAGTTCAGACAAAATAATTAATTGTATCTTTATACACATAGTTAGAATTCCTTAGCTCAATTTCTTACCAGGCAAATGCTAAATGCTTATTTTTTAAATCAATTTATAAACTCCTTACATGTTGGAAGTAGAGATTTCATTTCTAACATCTCCAATTCAGTATACACAGTGCTTACATTTTTGAAGCGTGTGGGAGGATAAATATTAGGATTATTTTATCTCTAAAAAAGAAATATTTAGATACATAATTTTAATTTTTCACTTGAAATATTGTTATATATATATATATATATATATATATATATATATAAATTCTGACTTGAGTCTAGGATTCACATGGTAAAAGGAGAAAAACATCTGTTCTCTGACCAGCAAATATGTACTATGGAATTTATATACACATATTCAAACAAGCACACTCACACACACCACTAAGCACACTCACACACACCACATACACACACTCACACATGTATTTGTACATACTTGTGCACACATTCACATAAGTAAATGTATTAGCCTTCATTTTGTTCTGTCTTTCTATTATGAACTAAAAGAAACTTATTTTTGGTCAATGCAATAAATTACATGCAATGAAGTGTCAAATGCTAGGTACATTGTATTCTTTCAAGTGTATAATGCCAGTGTAATCCTAGCCTAAAGTACAGAAAATAGCAAGGTTTCAGAAGTGTTCCTGTACCCTCTTTGGCACCACTCTCTTGGAGATATAGACAGACTCTTATTTTATGCCTGAAGTTTAGATGCACTTAAAATTCAGGATTAAATCTTCCATGCCAAGAACACTGTATGGCTTCTTTCATTCAACATTGGGTTCATTAGATTCATTTAAACTATTGAGAGATAAATATTTTTCTGTTATTGGATATTATTCTATTTTGTGAGTATGAGTGTTGTCTTTCCTTTACTATGGGTGAGGGTACTTGTCAGGACTCTTAGCAGGAACAGAACCAACAGAATGAATAAATTCAAAGGAGATTTATTAGATCAGTTTATATGATAACAATGACTGTTTGTATACTAGAGAGGATGAGAAACCCCAAAGCTAGGTACCTCAGCACTCCTATTCTGGGCCAATTCCTGAAGATCTCTTATTTTTCATTTTACACTAGAAGGCTGATGAGTCTAAGTCTTGATGTCAGTGGAGGATAGCAGGAGCAGAGCCAACAAGGTAGATTCCCTCACCAGCAAGGAACATAGGCAAGCAGGCAAATCATAATTGGTATTCCCTCAGACCTCTATATCTGGGCTTCAGAAAAGAGATGCTGCCTACTTTGGGGGAAGGTCTTCTACTCTCAGTCAATCCTGTCAGGAATTAACCTCAGAGACATACCCAGAGGTGTGTCTAACTGATGACTGAGCCAATCAAGTTAACAACCAAGGTTAACTATCCCAATATTTTTCCTACCATAAACAAAGTAATCCTGAGCACTATATTTCCTGCATGACTTTTTAGTGAGGATATGTACTTGTGCCTGTTAGTGTAAGTGTTACAGATCCGGGGGCAGAGGCAGTTTCCCCAATTGGAAGTGTTACAGCTCTGTTCTGGAGTGGGAGGAAGGTTTTCCCAGTGCAAGTGTTATAGCCCCGCTTCAGCAATGGAATGTTTCCCCAGAGTGTTACAGCTCTGATGAAAAGTATCCTGGCATTTGGGAGGCAAGGAATAACATAAAGTCACAGGAAACAACATACCTCACATAAGGGATTTATTGGGAGGGAAGAACCCAGGAAGGTGACTGCCAATGCTCAGGACAGAGGCAGCAGAGAACTTACTCTGTAGAGCAGGTGCTGGGTTGGGTCTTCAGGACAGTTAGAATGTTCTGTAGTGGAACCTGGAAGTTGGAGAGGCTCTGGGGTTGGGGTGGAGTGGGGTGTGGTGGAGGTGGCCACTCACAAGTTCCTTTCTAGGGGCTCACAGTTAGAACACACATAATAGCACAATAACAAGACCATAGGATATCTTTCTGCTTCAGTTAGCATGAATTTCCAAACAGAGTTTTAAAGGGATGTATGTGTCCCTTGAAGTGTATGAAAGTTTCATTTAATTCTTATCTTTCAGAAGTACATGTCCATTATTCTGGAGAAGATACGGTGGCATTTTATTGCCTTCCTTCTTTGCCTTACTAATGTTTTGCATCATTTTCACAACTCAGCTGAATTTGTATGGTGTGAATTTAACTCATACGAAGTACAGAATTAAGTAATTCTTTAGTAAATTTTTACAGTATTGCCACAATATTAATATCCTAGGAGACATTCAGTTTCCTCTAAGGCATGCACATGGCTATATGATCAATTATTTATCCCATTCCCTACTTAAGAAATTATGGGAATACCTTCATATGTTGATTATTCATATAATTTATCATAAATATACAAATAGTATGTAGCCTTTTGTGTTTTTACTTATCATAATACTTTGAATTAAATGCATATTATTGTGTTTCTTGTAAATCTTTTCATTTCTGAAGATACACACTTTATTTATCAGATCATTGTTAATAAGCATTTGAAATATTTCCAACATTTGGTAACTGAAAACAATGATGCTGTAAGCATTGTGTGCAAGTCTTCGTGTGTAGGCAGATGTTTGATTCTCTTGGGTAGACTCTAGGAGTGGAATTGCTTGGCTGTATGATCTACGAATTTCTCCTTGCTGGGTATCATGTCTTCATGAGTTTTGTGTCTTAATACAGCACCCTTTGATACCACATAACTATCTCACATGCTCCTCCTGAGCAAGATTATTTCTCACACTCAGCATTTCTTTGTTGCTATGGTTCTTTGTCTAGAGCTGAGAGCTTGTGAGCTTTCCTCCTTCCATATTAGCATGTCTATTCCTGTCACTCTTGTTTATGCTGTCATGTTGGTGATATAAACACACAAGTAACATTTTTCCTGAGGAGATGCAACACACATGCCTACTCAGCCCAGATAGGGAGCCCAAGACAGACCAAAGCCCGGGTACTGCCAAAGGTGTCTGTAGAAGGAAACATTTACAAAGGATCACTTGCAGGATGACTGCCTTGCTGGTGGGGCCAGTGCTTACAGTGTTGCACTAAATTGCACTTCCTTGTTGGGAACTGCTGTCAGCTCTCTGGGCCCCTAATAGATCTTTTCAAGCACCATCATCAAACCAGTAGTGGGATGACAATGCTTTCTTTTGTTTGAGATCTCTTTCGCCCTTCTTGTTACAATCTCCCTTTGGATCTCCAAGTCAGCACAAATCTGAGGAGGAACATTTTTTAATTGTCTACATAAGTATGATTATATTATTTGAAAACCCAGCAACCATTGCACTGTTAACTGCATGCCTGCAGTAAATTGCTACAGTTGCTACAGTCACGTCAGTACTTGATGAAGAGTCTATGTTCCCATATTTTCTTAATGTGGCATTGTCAGTTTTTAAAAAATATGTATTTATATTGTGTGTACAATTATGCCTCATAGTATTTTGATTTCAGTTCTGTAGTGATTGATTAATGGTGTTCAACTTCTTTTTTTTAGGGGGGGTTGGGGGGGAAGGGTTTATTCTACTTATGCTTCCACATCACTGTTCACCATTGAAGAAAGTCAGGACAGGAAGTTCAACAGAGCAGAGACCTGGAGTTAGGATTTGATGCAGAGACCCTAGAGGAGTGCTATGTACTGACTTGTTCAGCCTTTCTTATAGCACCCAGGACCACCAGCCCAAGGGGAGCTCTATCACATGTAAGTAATTTGTGCTACAATATTTTATTCTTACAATATCAGTCTATCTGTCAACTGTTACATTCTTTTAAGAATTATTTATTTTTATTTTATATGCATTGGTGTTTTGCCTGCATTTATGTCTGTGTGAGGGTGTCAGATCCCCTGGAACTAGGGTTATAGACAATATGAGCTGCCATATGCATGCTGGGAATTGAACCTGGGTCCCTTGGTAGAGCCCATCCATGTCAATCACTAATTAAGAACATGCTCTAAGGATTTGTCTACAGCTGGATCTAGATTATGGAGGCACTTTCTCAGCTGAGGTTCCTTCCTCCCAGAAGACTTGAACTTGGGTTAAGTTGACATAAAACTAGCCAGCACAGGTCATTTAGTATATAAATAGATTCAATTCGTAAATTCAATTTGTTTCACCTCTCTGTAGATCCCAAATTTTAGTCTTGGGACTGGAGAGATGATTCAGTGGTCTGAGCACACACTGGCTGCTATTCCAGAGGACTGGGCTTTGATTTCCAGCACTCACATCATGGCTCACAACTATCTGTAACTCCAGTTCCAGAGGACTGATGCTCTTCTGGTCTCCATGGGTACCAGGCACATATGTGGTACACAGACACACATGCAAGCAAACATAAGATCATAAAGCCATTTTTAAAATAGTTATTTTGATGTAATTCTTATGTAAGTTTCAAGGTAGGTCCATTTTGATGGATGTTTACAAATGTTCATTTCCCCTTTATGTTCATATTTTCCTTTGTTTTTATACTGAATCCTACCACCAACATAGTAGTATATAAAAAAAGAATACAGGAACCAAGTGTGGCATCACCCAAACTAAAGTGTGAGGATTGTGAGTTCTAGGCCAGTCTGGACTACATAGCAAAGTCTGGACTACATAGTGAGGGGGTAGGTGGATAGTGAGCGGGTAGGGGAGGGAACAGGAGGAGAAGAGAGAGTGGGGAGAGAGAACAATGTTTTGGAGAGAAATGTGAACTTAAGGATGTAACAGGAAGAAAAATGGAAGTATTTTGTTCAGAAGGACTTTGTGACATTTGAGTCTATATTTCCTCCTGGAATTTTCAATGCAGCTATCATATATGCTAAGCTATAAAGAAAGCAGTTGAATTAGTCAGTATAAATCATGTTATTCTGTGGTAACAAACAGCCTGTGTTCTGGCATAAAAACAGAATTGCTCCCACACATGGCTGATGTTTACCCAGGGTCTGTATGGGCTCTGCTTGCTGAACTTCCTCCAGAACACAGGTTGGTGACTTCAAAAACAAAGCTTTGGAGAGACAAACAAAAAAAACAAAGCTTTTTTTTATTATTTGTATTATAATTTATATATGATAGGGAAGTGAAACACATTTTCTTTCTTTTTTTTATTGCTGTGTTTCTCCTTATTAGAATATATTATTTTTTGCCACTCTATTTTTTATTGGATGTTTTATTTACATTTCATATGTTATCCTCTTACCCCATTCCTCCCTCTCCCACCCAGGAACTCCCTATTCCATAACCCCTCCTTCTGCTTCTCTGCAGATGTGCCCCTACCTACCCCCCCCACTCCCACGTCCCCACCCTCAAATTCCCACCCACTGGGTGTTCAACTTCTTTTCATGGGCTTTTAGATGAAGTTTCTTCTTTAGGAAAAGACATATTTAAATGTACATCCATTTTGTCTTACATTTATGAAGATCATAGAGATCATATTTCAGTATTATTCTTTTTGCTCTTGCCTTTAGTACTATGATCCACTTTGAGTTAATTTTTATCTGTGGTATGTAGTAACAGTTTGTTTTAGTTGCCTATTGCTCTATAAAATTAAGTGAAAGACTTAATGATTTAAAATGGCAACATTTGTGGGGGACACAGACAGATCTGTCAGCAATGTCTTTGCTGTGCAAGCATGAAGAACTGAGTTCAGTCACCAGCATCCTTATAAACAAAGCAGGGTATGATGGCACATGCTTTAACCCCAGTTTTAGACAAGCAGAGACTGGCAAATCCCTGTGACTCACATGACAATTAGCCAGTTGAGTCAGAAAGTTCATAGCCAATAAGAGATCCTGTCTCAAAATACAAGGAGGATGGCTCCTGAAGATTGACAGCTAAGGTTGACATCTGACCTCCAAGCATAACACACACACACACACACACACACACACACACACACACACACACGCTCTTTAGTGCAACAGTATAAGCACTGGCCCCACCAATAAGCCAGGTCATCCTACAAGTGACCCTTTGTCAATGTCTCCTCCTGCAGATACCTTTAATGGTACCCACACTCTGGTCTGTCTTGGGCTCCCTATCTGGGCTGAGTAGATATGTGTGCTGCATCTCCTCAGGAAAATGTTATTTGTATGTTCATGTCACCAACATGACAACACACACACACACACACACACACACACACACACGTGTATGTATATATATTTTGAGAACTAATTTTCAAAGGGTAATTCAAATGTAACCTTAATTTATCCACAGGATAATAAAGATTAAGTAGTGTAAAGTACTGTTTTCATAAGTGGAAATGCTAACTGCATTAATGACAATAGAGTGCATATATTTGACTATTTGCCATCTACCATCTCCTGTATTAATACCTGTAGCTATAGAACAATATACTACAGACAATGAAAACATCAAACATCCATAGCACCGGTTTTTAGAGGTCAGAATCTTTGCACAGATTAGCTGGAGTTTTGTTCCAGGGTTTTCACAGGCTTTGGTGCAGTGGTAACCAGGCTACGGTGTCATATTAGTTTCACATAGGGGAAAGTCTGCTTCTAAGGTTCAGAAAGTGTTGGCAGCTCTGTCTTCCCTCTGCACCACACTGGAGGCTTCAGTTTTCCTCTTGCTCTCTGTTTCCTTGAATTCTCTGCTTTGTGGATCTTCCCAACACAGCAGCTTGCATCTCTGGGCTGATGAGAATAAAGTTTTCTAGAGAAAGGCATGCCACTCTCGGCACCACCGTGTACATCTGTGAGTAGTGCATTCATAGGAAACCACGTATGTCTCCCTATTCATCTTCCTATTTGCTGTGCTCCCACGGCCAAGGCTAGTCACAGATTCACCCTCACTAAAAGGGAATGGGTCACTTAGGGCTCAGGTACCTTTGGAACTAGGAGTACTGCCATCAGTTTGTCTTTCATATGTTCAGCACATATTTCAAGAAGAAACTGTGTTTGCATGAAGTTTAAACAGTCTATACATGCTCATACTGCAGTATAGAGAGGTTTGGTAAATATGGCTTAATTCTCAATGGTGCAACTAGAAATCTAGTTCTTTGCCTTTATTGAACTAATATGTACTACTCACCAATATGTAAGCTTCATAATTTACTTTGAAAAGGGCACCTTAGGCTGGAGAGATGGCACAACATTTGCTGCTATTACAGAAGATGGGTTGAGTTCCTAGCTTCCATATCTGACGGCTCAAAACTGGTTATGATTCCCACCTCAGTGGATCCAACAAACTCTTCTGGCCTCCATGGACAACAAGCATGTATATGATATACATACATACATACATGCAGACATTCACACATATGCACTAAAATAATTAAAAAATAAGTTTTAAAATATATATCAACAATATTTTAAAGGGGAATCTTTCTCAATATAAGAGAAATAATGTCTTGTCAGATGATTAATAGGCTTATCTCCTATTATTCATTTCAACAAGTAGTGAGTGCCCCCTGAGTTATTTAAACATACTTTTGTCTAACCTTGTTTTTCATTAGACTATGTTAACAGCAACCACCTGCTTCTTGCAGCCACTCGTCAGCCCTGATTACAAGACAGAATTCTTCAGTGGTATGCTTCCATGTGTGAGAGATGGATCTGAGGCAGAGGTTGAGCTTAATTACCCTTTCTCCTCATCTTTTTTCAGCCCATGATTTTGAATTATTTTTGAAATCATACTTCTAAGAAAAAAGGAAGAGAAAGAGTGAGTAATGTGATCGAACTAATAATTAGCAGAAGGTCACCTGACCAGCAAGCCTGTGCGGTACTTCTTCCATTACAGTCACGAAGACAAAATTCTCATCACATTCAATACTGGAAAGAATAAATGTGATGAGGCAGAGTTACAGGCAGCCCACCCTGCCTCTTTTATAGCAGCATGGTGCTTGGATCTGCATAGAGGTGGAGTGTTCTCTATTGTACAGATCAACCAGGAGAACAGGTGTGTTCAGGCATTTACCAAACCACACTCTACAGAAGGAAGTGTTCACTGAATTTGAATGGTTTTTACAAAGTAAAAGGTATTATGGTCAACTATGCCTGGGAAGTGCAAGTATAGATATAATGTGTAAGGTCTGGGTGTTATTCTCTATGATTTATGCATTGTGTATCGGGAGTATGTTGTGGAAAACTCGATTTGTTATAGAGTATGATCCAAGTATTGCTCAGAATAGCTGCAGGAACTGCTCTTGGAATCATAACCAATTTATGGTATTCATTTGAAAATTCCCCATTTGAACATTTAGAGGAACTGAGCCATGCAAGCACATGTACAGCTTAGCAACCCAGGGTTTTACTTGGTTTTGGTTATACACACTCCTCTGTAATAGTGTCCTTGACAGGTCTGTTCTTTCACCTACACATGAGGTGCACACATAACCCCTTCTCCAATCAATCTACATAGCAACCTCAAAACATCTCAGAGCACTCTCTGAATCAGGCTATGGGTACCACCCTCCCCAACCAATAGTATAGATTTTCTTCCCCTTAACAAGAATCAAAGTTAGATAGTTTTTGTTCAAGTATATTCCCACCCAGTGTATCAGGTATGAAGAATATAAAGACTGATCCAGCCTGACCTCGTTTTTAGGTACATGCACAGTAAGACAAAACTATCTATGCTAATTTGGACTTCATATGATTAAAATCAGATGCATTATGGGAAAGGATACACTCAGAAGAAAAATGACTATATGACCTAATCTTTTAACCACAACAGGGAACCACCTTTCTTGTGTCCCTAAGTAACCAAACTTCTCCTCCTCTTGAACCCCATAGAAGGAAGTCCCATACGGTAATTAGTCTTTGTAATTAGTAATCTTGTCATTGTATCCTTTTCTAGTCTGTACTGTTGGTTCACCTTAAATAGAGTCATGTTGCCATGTTTGCAACTCTATGTGAGCCTGTATTTTCAATCTTTTCTTAAACAGCCAAGAATCTGAAACCACTAGACCCAGACCCTGATCACCAGTAACAGGCAGAAATCTGTTCGCTTAGCACTGTCTGTTGCACTGTACTGCATGAGCGACAGTGACAGTTGCAGTAACAATCACTGAGTAATTAGTCTTTGTAATTAGCAATTTTTTCATTGTATCCTTTTCTAGTCTGTACTGTTGGTTCACCTTAAATGAAGTCACGTTGCCATGTTTGCAACTCTATATGAGCCTGTATTTATAGCACAAGAGTAAATGACTGTAGTTAGACGTTAATGCATTACAGAAGGTGTCTTACATAACTTACGTGGGTTATGCCATGTGACCATCATTGTACTAGCAGGTGTCGTGTAATGAATAGAGAGCATACACACTATTGACACCCACAGTGCTCATCTCCAAGCGTAGCGCCTATACACTGTGAGATGCCACTAGCATCAGAAACATATGTTGCAGAGCGCCTTCCTACAATGAAACTTCCTATAAGGTCCAAATCATCTTATGTGAAAAAAAAAATTGAATTGTCATTGATAATTTTGTATTGATTGAAGGTTTTGAGACATTTTTAGTTCAGTTGATGGCTTTGTTATACATTACAAACTTTATAAAGTATAGAGTGAGGCCTTAGAGATACGGGTCATTTTTGTTGCTAAACACTTGATGTAGCCAGATGCAGCACTCAGGGTTTCTGAACAGCTGATAACAGGAGCAAGACAAGCCTCATGCATGTCATCTTCCAGTCCCTGGGTGTACCCAGTGCTGCTCATGGCCTGAGGAACCTATGTGGTGACAGAGCACATGGAAAGATTCTCTATTCAAATGGGTTTTCAGAAAACGATTTAAAAGTAAACAGCATTACAAAGCATCAACTTAACACCAAACAGAGATTAATAAATTATGTATCATATAATGTCAATATTGCCTTGGTTAAGGGTCATGATAGAGTGCGTTGCATAGCATGGGAAAAAAAGGCCTGTGGTAGAAATGCAGAGAGTTTGACTCTGTGTATCCATCCTGGGGTACAGTGCTGGAACTCATTAGAGTAATTTGGGGAGTTCAGAAAACGCACAAACATTTTGGCCACATGAGACTAATTGAATGACAGACAGTCTCAGGAGCCAGACCTCAAACTTATACATATATGTGTAATACACACACACACACACACACACACACACACACACACACACAAGCACATCTATATATAATCCCTGAAGAGGATTCACAGGTGCATTGAGATTGATAATGGTCCAAATGTTACAGTCAGGAGACAAAACATTATTTGGTGACTATATTTTTCAGATTAAGCCACAGACACAAGTCTCAAGGAAACTCATCAAAAGTAAGTAGGTAACAGAATGTACTTTAATTTCTTTTAGTGTGTATCATTTCAGCTCCGATTAATACTCTGATTAATACACTTTCCTTTGTGTTACTTTAAGGAATTATTTCATTTCTCTTGGGCTATGAGCTCAGGCCAGCAAATGTGAGCATTCGTCTAACATCATGTACTTTAATATTTGCTTCAGCAAACAGGCATTTAAACTGTGTGACTCATTTTAGCCCTAAGTCCATGCTAATTATCTTGGTGAATGTCAGCCATGCTGTAATCTTTAGATGGCTCATTTCTATCCCACTTCTGAGCACAGGATCACAGGGTTCTGCTGGCCTTTTGTTAAGAGCTTCAAATTGATCCCATCAAAGATGGTTCTAGACCTACAGCACAGCAACAGTTAACTTCCAATCCTGATTTACATGGAAAAAAACTACTAACCAAGTTTACCTTAACTGGCACTAGATACAAATTACCTACAATTCGTGTCCCAGAAATAGGCTAGGTCATTAACATCCATCTGTCACAGTTATTTTCCAAATCTAATTATTTCCATTTAATAGATGAGAAAATAAATTTCCTTTAGCAGACTAAAGACATAAAAAGTCATAGTTTTGAACCGTAAAATTTGAAATATTACAGATTTTACTGAAAAATTATACATTCATTGCACATGGGTGTGTATGAATCATGCACAAGCATGTGGGCACAGATACCCCACACCATGCATGGACATAATGGACAACATGCAGGAGCTGGTACTCTTCCTCCACAGTGTGGATTCTGGAGATAGAACTCAGGTTGTCAGACTTGGCAACAAGTACATTTTTGTATAGAGCAGCTGGTTAGGTTTAGTCAACTTGAAACAAGGCAGAGTTATTTTGGAAGAGGGAATCGTGCTTGAGAAAACCCATCCACCAATTGTTCTGTGGACAAGTCTGTGGTATAATTTCTTGTTTACTGATCTAGAAATGTAACACACACACACACACACACACACACACACACACACACACACACATTCTAGAACTTTTTCAACTATAATGAAAAAAAAATTAACTTACAATGTTTTCATGAAAATAGATGTAATTGGATTTAATGTTAATTCAGTGTCAGACAAGTATTATTTTCTCACTTGTGCTTTCTAGATTTTATATTTGTAAGCCGCTCAAGTAGCATGAATGGCCATGCCATGCCCCACTCCCAGGATCTCCTACCACCAAGTTCTACCCACAGAACACTCTTAAGGCTGTAGTGGCCAATCCAGTCCCTCCAGTCCCTCCAGACAGTCAGTCAAGCTCTACCCTACAGAGTAAAAGCCCAAGCTCAGGATATGAAAACTCACCAATCCCCACCTAGGAAATCCCTACCCTAGAAAGCTCTGTTTCCCAAGAAACACTACATGAACCCTGTTGTCTGCTCAGTTCTATGCAGCCACCTGGGTTTTTCCCTCCCAATAAATATCTTATGAGAGGTTTGTTGTGCTGTGTGACTTTGTGGTATTCCTTGGGTCCAGACTACCAAGGAATTTTTCCCTTAAGAACTACAACATTTGCACTGGAGAAACCTTTTCCATCAGAGCTGTGACACAATATTAAATATCGATATATTTTCTACTGATGGGAGAGTTGAGTAGGGGGAAGGTAAGACAGTATAGGGTAGGTATGATTAAATTCCTCTCAAAACAACAGTACCTGCCTTGCTTCTATACTTGTTTGAAAATTCCTTCATGTAACCCAAGTACAATGACTATACATCACTGGGAAAATGAATAAGTATGCATTTATATCTCTGCTTTTAAGTATGTTTTAGTCCTTGGGTTAAAGTGTTCTACATTAAGTATTTTCTAAAAAGAATAGTTTTATCAAATAAAGTACAAAAGAAAACTGTATTGAAAACATGTTTTGGGCCCTGAAGCCTCCTGACCTGTTGTTTTCTCAGCAGAAGTCCTCCTGCTTTGGGATGTGCCTGGGCCATGGCCAAAATGGAGATGGGGCCTGAGAGCAAGTGCAGGCAGTCTGCAAGAGTCTGTCTGAAGAAGTACAATCTGCAAAGTTCAAGAGAAATAAGGCTATGAATATGAACTTTCTGATATTCAGGTACTGTGATAATTCAAATAATTACTTATGATGAAATCAGAATTATTCCACAATACTGAACTTAGACATGTCTGATTTTTATTCACAATGACTATTTTATTACAAGGATATGAAATTGCACATAATAAAATGTAATTATTCTGAATCTGCTCTCTAATAGAAAAAGTGTTCAAATCCTTAAAGATGGGTTGGGATCTAATCTTCCACATGAAATGGAAAAGATAATTCCCTTTGCAAGCTCTGGGACCTGGCTGCTCATCCATCATCATTTTCCGTAGTTAGCTTGAGAGCATCTTGCACGGAGACTGAGTAAACTGTGAAAGCAACAATTTTAGGGAATCATTAAAGCAAATTTGGTCAAGCAAGTACCATTTGCAGAAAACCCGAAGTTTTTCTTTGTATGATCTCAGGGAGTTTGCAGAAAGAAAATGATAGAACATGAAATTTTATACAACCTGTGCGAATATTTAATAATATAATATGGATAAATATAATAGGGAAATGAGTATAGTACTATACAATGCAGACATACATGAACCAAAACTTCATGTATTTGATATTTTTAAAGGCAGAAGAGAAATAATAGTGGTTAATGTAAACATCAATGAAAAAATGGCTTTTTCTGAGTTAGCTGTATTAAAATCAAATTCATTTCAGCTGTCCACTCATGCTTTTGTACATTTAAAAAGAACTGTTTCAAAGAAACGTAAAATTATACAGATTAATAGAGTAATATGTGATGTTTTTATGCATGTATATATTGTGTCAGGTTCGAACTGCTTAATATATGTTATAGAATACTATTCAACAACAAAAAAAAAAAAACGAGATGAAAGTGTGCCATCTGCAATAACATCAAAAAAATGTAGAAGTCAGTCTGTAAAGCTAAACAAGCTAGACATGCCAAAACAGGTCCAGTGTGGTGTCATATGGATGTGGAATTGAAACAAATTGATTTCTTGGAATTAGAAAGAAGAGTGGTTATTAGGAATACCCCTATCCGTCATCCCATTTTCAGTCTCATTTTTCTCAGAATTACTAGCAGAAAGCATCTTGTATCATTTGTAATTGCTGTACTGTCAAGAAAAGATGATTGATTACAACATCTATATTGTAATGATTTTTGAGTTTTTGTTAAGAGTATGTTCCCAAGCACAGTGTCAAATGAAGATATTAGGTTGCTAGTTGCTCTTGGATGGCATGTCTGAGAAAGGATATATATTTGCTTTCTGTTTTGTGCCAAATTACATCAATTATAACTGATCCAGTTTACATAAGAAAAGGATAGGCTTCATAGGGATGGAACAACCTAATGTCTAATGCAGACAAATACAGAGAACAACATCATCAGACATCTCTCTTACTGCATCACTTGGCCTTGCTGTTTCCTTGCCCTAGCTTCACTCTCAAGTGGACTCTCTTTGTGCAGTAGATGGGCACTGACAACTCCGGAGTTAGTGATCACATATCCTTAAAGGGCAATGTGATGGGCTATGTATCACTGGTTTTAGCTTGTCACTATACTCGGGACAGTCTGTTGTTGCCAATTGTGTTGAAGCTGAGAGCTTCATTTTACCTCCAGAACAGGCCTGTGTGGATGACAATTTATGTGGCCACTCTTCCTTCCAGTGACTGACATTACAAAATATTCAATTGAGTGTGTTGACAACCTTTCTACATTTGCTGGGGGATGATTAGCTCCCCTTGGGTATCAGCTGTTCTTGAATATCAGCTCCTCAGTTCTTAATTTCTTTGCTCTGAATTTCCACCTTTCATAAAGAGCTAGTGCCAGATAAAATCTCAACCTGTTTTTTTTGGGGGGGGCAGAGGGGGCCACATTGTAGAATTTCTGTCTGAGAGCTGGTCATACTGGCTTCCATCTCCATAATCTACAAGTGCTCTGTTCATAACCAGCTTTAAAATGTCCTGGTCTTCTGAGCCTGCATGAGAACCACATTGATTCCACTCCCACAACAACCTTCCCTCTGTCAGAATTTGCTTCCAGACAATTCAGTTTCTGCTGTTCTCCAGGCTTTTGTGGTTATTTTTGTGATGTCTCATTTGTCTGTAATCAGGTTTTCGTTTGTCCAGTTGTTCTGTACTTGGTTGGTTTTTAGGGAAGAAGGCTTGGCTCTAGAAGTCGAAACAGTCTAAACCGGGACACCTATTCCAATGCATCAGCTAGGGATAAGCAATAAAGATAAGCAGAAGGAGGAGAGTGGATCATTGTACACACCAGGAAGAACAGGTAGAGGAATGGAGTGACATCAAGTCTATTCTTAGCATAAGCATGCAGTCCTGGCCTGGATGTGGTCAGGTCCTATGCTAGCTTAGTTATGGTCCTGTGACATGGTCAGTGATAAATTATTGCCATCCTTACTTGAGAGGACCAGTAGAATTACTGTGAGATGATTACTCCTGTTCCAAGGTTTAGCCTTCCTATCATAGAGTTTTGTCTTTATTTGGAGACAAGGGGGTCATATGTCCTATGAAGCTTCACTGTTCTTAGAGCTGAAGTTCAGCACAGCTTCAGTACAATGACTTTAAAACATATGTACAGTTTCAGATAAACTTACATACATATTATTTGATGTGTATGTATTTAGGTGTATGTATTTCCAGCAGGTGTGTTCAGGAACCTGAGGAGGTCAGTAGAAGACATCCATCCCCTGGAACTGAGTTACAGATAACTCAGGTGAGCCACCATGTGGGTGCTGGGAATGGAACCCTGGGGAGGTCTGAAATAATAAGTGCTCTTAACTGCTGAGCCATCTCACTGGCTTCAAGACAATGACTTCCATATTACTAGCTTGAAGGAGAATGAGATGCATTGGATGTCACTGGTACTTAGACACTGCTTGAGTGATTTTCATGCTTATGCAAAGTCAACCAGGAGGCTGAGCTAAGGAAAATGAGACAGATACAAATTGAAGGCAGAGATGCCTGGCTTTCTCTCTGCTCTTAGCTCCCTTGTAGGCTTGTTCAGCTTGCCTACTACAATGTGCCATGTTAAAGAGTGGCCAATGAATGCTCCATGTATTCAGCTAGTCTTTCTAATGCTGGTTAATGACAAGTCAACTGATTATCAGCTCCTTCCATTGCTGGTATCATTTAGATGCTTTCATCTTATGTATCCCAGGAAATTACTGTTACCTAGGAGTTTTTGTGGTTGTCCTGTGAAGTCTTCATACACAGACCATTTTTCAGCCAAGACTCAATGATCTTTCATGAAGACTCACAAGCTCTTTAACTATAGTTTCATCAGTGATATTTTTATCCTCCAATTCTAGATACTATTGCTCTCCCTGGACTCTCATTTCTCTCTCCTCCACTCAGTGAGACTGGGAACTGTGTCTGGTTTCCTATTCCATTGCCACATTGAAAGTTCTCCCAGAAAGCAAGCTGGTGGGATGAGGGCACTGACCTCATTAGTTGCTTTTTGTTTTGTTTTGTTTTTTGTTCTGCCTAGGGAATCACAGTCTTATTCTTGATTTGGTATGGAGTTGACACAGAGTTGTTTACTGTCTTTTGCTCAGATTCCAGATACTATCACTTATATATGGAAGTGATAATAGTATTGTCAGTCAATTGAAAATAATTTCTATATCCGTCCTCACCTTGATATAGTATTACTGCTCAGCAGAAGAGATGAAAAATATTTTTGGATATCTTTCTCACAAATGCACTTCTTCAACAGCTGGCAGGGTAAAGTTTTAGACAAACACTTCAGCTAAAGTATCTCATAAAATTTTTGAGACTATTATTTTGTGAGAAGCAGAGAGAGAGAGAGAGAGGAAGGGAGGGAGGGAGGGAAGGGGAGGGAGGGGGAAGGAGTGGGAGTAAGGGAGGGAGGGAGGGAGGGAGGGAGAGGGGGGGAGGGAGGGAGGGTGGGAGAGAGAGAGACAGAGAGAGAGAGACAGAGACAGAGAGATAGAGAGAGAGAGAGAGAGAGAGAGAGAGAGAGATCTGAGTAGAAGTTTTTTCCATGAGAAGACTAATTCTTTCTTTAAAAACTTTATTGCATAGAATTGATTTTTCATATTCTTTGAAAGAGTCTTGTTTCACAGTTCTACAGTTCCTATATTAAAATGGGTCTATTGGTCCATTTGTATGCAAAATGCAAAATCCAACTATAGCCATTCACTTAGTTATGGATACTAATTATTCATATTTAACCATTAAGCTATGTCCACCAGGCTATTGTCACATTTCTGTAGTCCTAGCTTCTGAGGAATCTGAGGAAAGCAGAACTTCAACCTAGAAGCTTGAATCAGTATAAACAGCATAATGAGAACTTATTTTTTTTTAAAAAAAAATCATGTTTCAAAGGTTTAGCATGTGTGATAGACAATGCATAGATAATAGATACATAGATAGATGATAGACAGATAGGTAGATATATAGAGGATTGATAGATGACAGATAGGTAGATAGATTAATAGATTATAGACAGATAGACAGGTAGATAGAAAAAAGAAAGAAAGAAAAAAGAAAGAAAGAAGGAAAGAAGGGAAAGAAATGAATAGATAGATAGATCAACTCTTTGTGGTAGTAATACTTATACATGTAAGGTTATGAAATTAGGTTTTATTGGTAATTCAAATAAAATAAGCAATCAAATAACCAGTGATTAATTTCTTCAAAATGATGACACATTCATAGTAAAGTTGATATAAACATGGCAGTGCTCTCTAAATGTATAAGTCTTTCATCTCTAGAAAAGTCATGATATTTTAAAAGTGGAAAGAAATATGATTTTTATATTTCATGAAGGTACTTTCCAGGCTCAGTAACACAGGGTAATTATAGGCAATCACATTAACAATTACCTGTGGTGGTTTCAAGGCGTACATAATCCCTGGATATGTCTGATCCTGAAGATTTGTTCTGAGAGTTCAAGAAATATAGGATCTTTCCATCCCACTGAAAAGCAGCAGCATCCCTCACCCCACTCATTCGAAAATAACTGTCAATCATTTCTAAATTGTATTGTTTAGGCTGTTATCACTAACAGCAGGGAATATCATTTCCAGAAACGAGAAGTGATTGTTGTTGGTATGCATTCGGAATAGTACAACCAAGCACACATCTGCTGTTAGAATGCAAAGAATTACTCCTTTGCTATGGCTTGAATATGTTTCCCACAATACACACATGTTTAAATGAATATAGTGGTGGCGTTAAGAAGTGGTCCCTTAATAAGAATACAGCCTGGTGAAAGGCAATGGTGTTCTTAGTTTTAAAACAAGGAACCCAGAGAGCTTATTGGCTTCTTCCACCATGAAGGAACATGGTAGAGACATCATTTATGCACCAGAAAATGTGCCCTCACCAAACACAGATTCTGCCAGCAACTTGACCTTAGATTTGTCAGCTTTTAGAGATATGAGAAAATACTACTTGTTTGAAGTCTACTCAAGCTATTGTGTTTTCTTACAGCAACCTTTGTTGTAATCACATTAACAATTACCTGTGGTGCTTTCAAGTTACATTGTCCCTGGATAGCATCTGGTGCGGAAGATTTGTTCTGAGAGTTCAAGAAATATAGGATCTTTCCATCCCACTAAAAGGCAGCTCTGTGCTCAACAGTGAAAAGTACACCAGTAATAATAACACAAATGTCTTTTAAAAAACACGGTGGGGCTCTCATTGGAGGACAGAATCCTTAGCATGGGTCTCATTGCAGATTGTGTAGATAGCCAATGGAAGTAGAGGAGTTTTTTTTTTAAGTAGACTTAATTGTCAGATAGAAGGCAATTATGGCTTCTATTAAAAAAAAAATGGTAGAGCTAGAGGAAAAAGATTTATCCTATAGAGGCAGTAGATAGACAGTTGTTAGTGTGAAAAGACTTATCCCTGGAGTCTATCACCTAAAACAAATTACAGCTCCCAAACTGTCCAGCTGAAGCTCCCCACATGCTCCCTCTCACCTCTTAAAACACAAAGAAAATGAACATTGACGTGATTAACTGACCATTTCTGGAATTCAGTGCTCTTAATTTCATAGGAGTAACATTTTTGGAATATAAAATAAATTGGATCTAATGTTCCTTAAATGATATATATCAATCATTTTGTGGGTGTTCTAGAATTTTAGAGGCAAGACAAATCCTAATGTTCAGTCATATTTCCATCAACTAATTCATTGATAATGCAGAAACTGTTTAATTTAATTGAACACTTGGTTTTCTTTCTTATAATTTTGTAATTATATTTATGTACAGAAAACTTATCTGTGTACATTTAACCCAGTTTAGTGGCAAGTTCTTTAGCCTTTGCCTTTTCCAGCTTTGCAATGGGAGCTACAGAGTTTGGACCCAGAAGATTGCCTCCCCAATGGTGGTCTACCTGTCATTGTAATTGGTCCTAATAGCTTCCACCAACTTAGCCAGAGTACTCTTGTTTCCTGAGTTAATCTGAGCAGGAAAACCACCAGCTCAATGGGGTCTACATCATGGACAATCAACAGTAGCTGAGCCTTCTTGTTCTCCAAGGTGGTGACTGTATGTACTCCTGCTCAGAAGACAGGTAGTCTCTTAGTTGGGGCGTCTCCTTTGCCAGCAGCTTTCTTCTCAGCATTGGCCAGTAGCCTTTGCTTCTTATTCTGCTTTGTCTCTGGCCTGTACTTGTGGGCAAGCTTAAGCAGCTGAGTAGCTATTTGCCTGTCCAGGGTCTGGGTGAACTAGTTAATGGCAGGAGGTACCTTGAGCGGCTTATAGAGGATGGCTCTTTGCCGCTGCAGCCTGATGTAGAGGGGCCATTTGGTGAAGGCTGTGAGATTTCTTTTGGGCAGGATGTCCTGTCTAGTGTCGAAGTTCTTGGGCCTTTTCTCACACAAAGGATTGATCATCTTTTTGGTCTCTTGTTTCTTCATGACAGTGGGGACCAGGGTCACCTTCTTCCTCTTGGCCTTCTTTCCTTTGGGAAGAAGAGAGCTTTAAAATATATATCACAGGATGGCTTTGAATTACAGATCCTACTGTCTCTGCCTCCTTCAGCAAATCCTACCAGCCTGTGCCACCAGAACCAACTGAACACTTGGTTTTCACTGGTATTTTGAAGCAGAGATGGCCACAGACATGGATCTACAAACACTTATGTGTCACTTCTAATGGCTTTTGTCAAAGAGCTTCCAGAAATGAGGCTGTTGTAAGCAGAGGACAACAGTTGTCTCACAAAGGATGGGGCATTAGAAAATTCATGAACCATAAGAATACTTGTTCAAACATAGAAAACAGTCATTTTTCAGGGAGACAAGAGGATTTGCTCTTACAAAGCACTGACCTACAAGGCCCTGAAATACATGGCACTAGTGGGAAATATTGCATACAGATTAAAAAGCCTATAAAACACTGTACAATGGCATAATGATATACTCCTTATTCAATACAGGGGCCATTCTATGATTCCCAATAGATGATAGAATTTTCAGGTAGTATCAAATCCCAATACAGATACTGGTACCACAGTAGTAAAGGAGATAGTTACTAAGACAAATGGACCAATAGCTGATACAACCTGTGGCTACTCCAGAAAAAGGGTGACTTGTGTCTTGGGCTGGACAGACAGGGAAGGTATAAGGTTAAATAATGTTGCTCATAATTGTGTGCAATTTGAAACTCATTATTCATTTTAGGAATTTTACCATCTTTGAACTGTCAGTAACACAGATTGCTTAAATGTAGCAAACCTTCAATGTCCTTGGCCAAATCTTCAACACATATTATAGAAAACATCAAATTCCTTAAGCAAGGCACAGTGGCTCACCCTGATGATACTAGCATTTGGGAGACTCAGTCAGGAGGACAGCTGTGAGTCTCAAGAAAACAAAATCAAGAATTTGTTTTACAAGAAAAAGAAATCAAAATTCCAGAACAAATCCTAAAACTAAGCTATTAAAAAAATAAATGATCCATCTATTGTTCAATGAAAACAAAAATCTCAAGGTAGACCTGTAGTTAACTCTATCCTCTCTTATACTTTGAGCTGTGTCTATATCAACCTTTTTCCTCCTGGACTCCTGTACACTCAGGGTGAGAGGTATCTATTAGGCGATTTGACCCTATCTTAGTCTGTTTAGTCAAGGTTGAATGTCTAATATTCCTTTTACCCTTTTTATTAGAGCCTCCCATGCACAAACAGGATCCATCTGCCTTTTAAAAGAATCTTCTTTTGGCATCAAATGCCACCTCTAGCCAAACTTCTATTCAAATCTAAGTATATTCCCTGTAGCCAGGCTGTAGGCATGGCCTCCATTCCCTCAAGTTTCCTTTGTGCTGTACATCTGAAGGTCATGCACCAAGCACAGTGCTTCTGGATTAGAGTCACACATTGTTGAGCAGTTGCTGAGGTCCTGGAAATAGTATCTACATGACAATGTTTCACTGAGGATGCAGCTCAATGTCAGCATGTTCGCTGTATAACTAGACTTTGGAAACATGGTACATGTGCTCATCCCAAAGCTAAGAAGCAAAATCCAGAACATGAATGCAGCCTATAAATGCATGCTAGCATCCTCATGTTAGCAGTTCTTTCTGTTTTTTGACTCCTTCAGTCCTTCATTCATTGCACATATCAGGATAATCATTTCTTGTTTGGGGCTTAGCATGCCTGACTTATCAAGAATTTTTTTTTTTACATATTGGGTTATATCATGGACTTTGTTGTACAACTTGTCCAATTATGCCCAGTAAAATCTAAATCAAATTATTATGATGATGATGCAAGTAATTTTATCATTAGGAAAAATGGAGAAAAGTAGCAAAGAATTTGCTTGTAGATTCTGACGAGTTAGTGAAGATTAGAGGCTATCTGGAATATGAAATTAACAAACATAACACCAATGACCAGGCCAAACTGGATGAAGAAAAGCCCATGAGGCTGCAACTCTACACAAAGGATTATAGGCTACTGAGGAAAGCTGGGGAAACTGGAGAGATGTCCTTCCTTAGGTTGTCCAGGGCCACATGTTCAAACCTGAAAACATACATATATCTAGCATTATAGAGACCACACAGGTTATATTTAGGGACATATGTTTATATACATCATATGTACATATGATGTATATAAACATATGTCCCTAAATATATATATTATATATGTTATATATATATGTATGTATGTATATGTATATATATATACATATACCATGCATCATGCATATATCATATATGTATAAAATAATAATTGGTAAAGAAAAGGCATTAATTTGAAGGAAAATAGGGAGGGCCATATTGGAAGTGTTGGAAAGAGTAAAGGGGTGGGAGAAATGTTTTAACTAAATTACACTAAAAAATAAAATTAAAGAGTCATACTTTTTAAAAAATTAACTAAATAAAACATTTAACTTAAGTTTACAAATGGATAGTCTTTGAAATTGAATACTAGAAGTGCTTTAAAACATGAAAGAACAAAGGATTCCACACTTGGTTCTCATAGTGTGTGTGTGTGCATGCACACAGACACACACACACACACACACACACACACACACACAAAGAAAACAATACCAACATTCCAAATAACCTAAAACCAACTTCTTTATCAGTTTGTTTGTTTCTATGCAATTCATTTTTGTTCCACTGTAACTTGGACCCTTGGTGAGTGGTCTGCTTGCCTGAAGGCATTAGCCTTGTCCCTGGATACCTTAGCTCAACCCCCTGGAAAAACCTCAAAGAAATATAAAGCAAGGCAGCCCTGGAATGCAATGCAATTCTACATTAGAAATATATCAGACATCTAGTGTGTGTGTGTGTGTGTGTGTGTGTGTGTGTGTGTGTGTTTGTCTTTGTTACCATTCTCTAAAAGTGTTCTTAGCTATTTAAAAACTTATGGCCTGAGCTTATAGCAGTGTTAGAAGCTTTAATGTAAGCTCATGGCAGGTAACCTATGCTAGTGTGGTTAATTTATTGTTATAGCCAAGAAATATTGAAGTGAAAGAGAGAACATTATTGGGCACAACAAATAATTTTCCTTGTAAGCTTTTCTTTGTTTCTCCTAGGCCTAAAGATATATAATCATTGAAGGCACAGAAACCCTCCCAGCTCTTCTAGTTAATTCTGGATTCTGAAAATGGAGAGTAGTCACATTTCATTTGCACAAAATTAACTTTTGATTTAACAACTCTGTCCATGGAGCACTCTTATGTTATTGAATATAACAAAAATAATGCAAAGCAAAGCAAAGCAAAGCAAAGCAAAGCCTGTATAAATCTTTCTAGATGCCCTTTTCCACAATGAGAATAAATAAATGTTTTGATTTTTATGGGCTTCTGGGGGAAATCCTGAAGTTAGTTTTAAATGGTAAATAAATACAGTGTTTTCTAACACAGGAACTTAACTGGGAGAACAAACATTAAAGAGTTTTCAGATTTTTTGTGACTTAATTGGGAGAATATTATGTATATTTTGTAAATAATAACCTGATATCTATGAATTATAATGTTTTAAATGTGCATATTTTACATTAATATCATTTGTCATAGAGATATATGATATTTTTAATATATATAATAAGTGGAATATGCTTTAGACAATTAACAGCTCATTATAGCCAGTGTAACATGGAGACCCAAGGAACAGCCAGCATTTAGAAAACTTATAAAGAAGATGAAACAAACCATTTAGTACACTTTGTTAAGGGAACAAAGAATGCTATAAAACAACTGTTTTTCACAGATGAAATATGTCCTAGACACATTAATATACTGTTCTGTAGCAATCCGTTTTAGAATCATTGAAAAAATGCGTAAGAGTCCGTCAACCTGGTGAGCATCAGGAAAACATTTAAACACTTAGTAATTCTTTGTGTTTAAAATAAAATAAATCAGTGCAGAACAATCTCTTCCTTCTCCAATCTTCAACTAGCTGTACAAAATCAAGTTTGAAAAATTAGGTATGGTAATGGATGCCTGTCATCCCAACTACTAGGAGGCTGGGCAGGGGGAAGGTTGAAAATTATTGGCAAGTCTGTGTTATATAGCAATTACTGGCCTTAAATAACAAAATAATTTTTTAAAAAATCAAGTTTTTTCCTTACTGTTTTCTTTTGACTGTTGTGATAATTTTATATTTCACTAAAAAATATTGTTTTTTCCCTTGAAAGCAACAGAAGTTCCTATTATTTTTCTTTTTTATTTGAATTATAATTTTTGTTTTTATTTCATTTTATTTTTTATTTGCTATTTTATTTGTTTGCAATACAGATGCCACCCCCTTTCCCCATTTCCCCTCCCTAGAACCTCCTATCCCATCCCCCCTCTTCCTTTATGCTTTTATACCATTTTGATTACATGCATGTATTAAGGTCAGTTCTAGGTTGAGGGTCTAGCAATTCAATAAATGCAAATAGTCAAGGAACAAGCAATACAGTGAACACAAATAGTCAAAGAAAATGCTGGTTTCTCTTCAGATCGTATAAACCTATTGTTTTTCATACAGAGTTGTATTTCACACATAGGGATGTGTCTACCAGGGGCTCAGTCATTAATAATAACTATAACTTTGAACCAAATCTTCAAGCTCCCACTGAACTGCACAGGGTATAACTAATCATTTTTACTATAATTCACTGGACAGAGAATCAAGAGTCACACACATTTCATTTATCTAACACTGAAAAGTGAGGAGGAGATCAGTACTGTGCATTCATTAGGAGGACCCCAAGGCATAGGCACCCTTTAAGACACTGACACTCAGAAGAACATGTGTTAATAATATTTATGCATTCTAGGAGGTTCTGTGTTCTAGTCCCAGCTACTCAGGAGGCTGATGCCTGAGGAGTAGTTGAGCACAGAGTTTGAGGCCAGCTTGAGCCAGCATAGGGAGATCTTGTCGCTTAACACTAAACACATAGATATATAAAAGCCAAACCACAAAAGCTTTCTGACCAAGGTAGCTAAAGTTACTCAGGGATCCGAGATTATTTGTTGAATAGATTCAGTGCTATTTGCAGGCAGTAAAGCTAACATAGGACACTGGATATCAAGGCTTAAGCCAATACATTTAAAAATCTGTTTTCTACTGATATGAAGCAATTAGTCAGACTATGAATTTAATTTACATTAACACAATTTTACATCATCCATTACCATAAGTCATTTTAGCTGATTTGATCAGCAAGGCAGTATAAAATATGGAATCTCAGAAGGGCTAGTATCAGCTTGTGTCAACATAAACACAAATCTGCCAGTCACATCAAGGAAGATATATAGGCTGTGAGTTGTTTGTTTTTCATTCATATTCAGAACAAACTAGAATTGTACATTACATGGTGTGGAACATTATATTTTGATTTATACACACATTGAATACATGCATATACACCCATTGAATACATGCACATATGCACATTGAATGTTCACATCAATCTTTTCTACCTATCATTGTATCACACACACACACACATACACACACACACACACACACACACGCACACACGCACGCACGCACACACACACAGGTTATTATGATAAGAATGCCTAACCCTATGACTCTAACAGTTTTCAGTTATAAAGCACATTGCTTTGATTGCAGTCACTGCAATGAGCAATTATTTCTTGAGCTGAAATGTCATGCTTTGACTGACAACTCCCTATTCCTTCCTCTCCTAGGAGCCACCACCATTTCAGCCAGTTTTTATGGGTTCAGATATAACTCTGCTTTTATTTTGTTCTTGTTCAGTTTAGAATTAAAGTGTTTTCAACTAATCTGGCTTCTCTAAGGAGTTCTAATGATTGTTGGGTCTTATATTTGTATATAAAAGCATTTCCTAGCTATGAGTTATGAGCAAATATTTTCAAAAGTAAAACGTGTAAGTATGAGAAGTTCAGCTTCTTTATTTTCGACAAATGTAGGGAGATGAGATTTATATTAGTCTTCTTACTCTCTATAAACCAATTACAAGGGAGCTGCTTTAATTAGTGAGACTTTAAAATCTAATTAGTACTAATGGATGTAGGAAATATTTTATACTGATACAATAGCTAAAGGGTTTTCGTAATTATAGATGTACAGGCAGATAACACACAGGCTAAATTCTGATGCCTCAGCTATGGCAAAGCAATGTCAGAAATGCACTGTCTTAGACCTCAAATAGATGCACTCCTGCTCAGTAGGCTCAGTGTAATTCCTGGAACTGATACATGTGAACAATAAGATAAACAGATAAAGTTAGGAGCAGGTTGATTTGTCATCATCTATTGGACAGGAGACAATACTTACACACTGTCTTGTCAGGGCTCAGCAAAGGGTCATGCCACAAAATCATCTTTCTAGTCATTGTCACCATTATTGAGGACTGTGCTAATTTATATACTTTATGCAGAGATAGGAGCTGGATCCCTAGAAAGACAATGGCTAGAAACAAACAGCAAATTAGAAATAAACTTTAAATACCAGAAAGTCAGACAGTAAATAAAAGTGAAGGTTAGTTGCTGGTTAAAATAATGTTAGGAGCAAAAGGAAGAGAGAGGATAAAAAAGGAGGACAAGTAACAGTTAAAGAGAGAGGGGATACAGGGAGAAGTGCAAGGAGAAGAAAGGGAGGAGAAAGAAGAAAGAGGTGGAGAGGGAGGAGGGGAAGGGAGGGAGAGAGGAAGAGAGGGGGAAAGATAAGAGAACTTGACCAGTTGATTTGGGCATCTTGACCATACCAACAAAACCTCTAATAGATAATTTCCAAAACCTCAAAATGAATTTACAAAATAAGACTCATATAAATCTGCATGATCTGTGTCAAGTATATTCCTGAAGTTGCCAGGCACTAAAACAGTAAGGCAACAAGAGGAGGATAAGTTTTGGAGTTCAGAGAAGGCATCTGAGGACCTGGGCATTCAAAGCATAGTTGAAATGGAAGAGATTGCTCATTTAGTTATCTGCTTTTTCCTCTGTGGATCGACTACTCCACTGCTGTTCTCCCACTGGGTCAAGAACCAGCAGCTACCAGCTTGAATCAGCATAGATAGGAGACATTCTGAGGACCTTGCCCACCATGACAGAAGGTACTCCATGAAACCATGAACCAAATTAAATCTCTCTTTCCTGCGCCAGGCATTTGGTCCCAGTGATGAGAAGAGTGGTTAATGTTCATTGCTCAATCACTATGAGCAGTTGGCTAAAGTTCTAAGACTTAGAGGAGTTACATGTGGCAGAGTGGGAATCTAACAGTGGACCTAAAACAGAGGCACAGATGACCTTCAAAGGCCACCTCTAATGGACCTACTCCTGTCTCCTCAACTCTATCTCAAAGGTACCACAGCCTCTTATGGCAATACATCAGCTAGAGAACAAATACTTAAAGCATGAATCTGTGAGGAACATTCAAGATTCAAGCCACAACATAGTGTTTCCTTACAATGAAATAAATCTTGGTAGGCCTGGTAGACAGTGCTCCTGTATGTCATTGAAGAGATGGAAAAGAACAAAAACAAAAACAAACAAACAAAAAAACGTTATCTACTTTCCTTCTGAATTTTAACTTTTGCTAACTGTGGTTAATACTTTTCATTACACACTTCATAAACACCCTAAAGCTAATAGATCAGAACTAAATCCATTATCCTGTTTTCCCCCAACCACAGAAGGAAAAGTGAAGGGAACAATTGTCTATAGACTATGTCACTGAATATTGAAATTTCTCATTTGCTATTATATGCTCTCTATGCCTTTCTTTCTCTAACATTGAGAGAGACCCATGTGACAAAGGACAGTCACAGAAAACTGTACCCTGCCTTCAGCCATCTGACCTTAGACATAGATCTCTGGCCTAAGTCCAGCATCAAATGAGAGCATAGGATAAGTTTGTAGTTGTGATGGTGTAACCAGCGTAAAACTAAAAGGGGAATCTTAAGCATAGGCTCTTGGCATGTAATCCCGTAATTAAGTTTCAGGCTGAGAGCAGAAAAATATGGGTAATCTAGGAATTTCTCACATTATAATATTCCTGAATTTAAATTACTGCTCTTGGAGATTCCTTCTCAAGTGATTTGTACATAGCCACAAGAATGTTTTTTCTGAAGCTTAAAATGCCCACATTGGTTTCTTTACTTATAAACCCTGCAGTGAGTACAGATGACCAACTCACTAAGATGCAACTGAGACCACAATCCTCAGTTACCCAGAGAAACATAATTCTAATCCCCGTTGTAAGGAACATCTCTCGTGAAATCACCCAGAGCCCATGTGTCCGTCCTCTACATCAGACATCGGCATGCCTCATGTCTTTCCTAGTGTATTTCTGCTTGTAATGCCTATTCTCTATCTCAACCCCAATAAATTGTAGACTACCAATCTATTAGCTATAAGTAATGTCAGATATAAATAAAAATGCCATATCTACTGTATGACTATCTTGTGTTCTAAGTTTAAAATTTGTTTCTTGCTCACTAGACCACGGCCTGTTGCATGACTTAGGCTCTAACAACTTTGTGAAAAGTTAGATGTTTATAATATATGTAAAAAAGTACAAAATCTGCCAATAAAACATAGAATGAATAAAAGTTGTATTTGTTCCATGTGCATTTATAAGCATATGCCACTTTGCATCATCCTTCACAAAGACACATATAAAACTCTAATTAATTTCTCTTATATAAAGTAATATACAATTGGACATTTATTATTTTACTCTTTTTTGCCTCAAAATACTTCTGGATTGGTTTTTTTTAAAGCAGATATCCTCTGTATTGACACTTGTCAAATTTTATATTTGAATACCTCTCCCTGTCCCTCTCCTTCTCCCTGTCCCTGTCCCTGTCCCTGTCCCTGTCCCTCTCCCTCTCCCTCTCTCTCTCTGTCTCTCTCTCTCCTGCCAAGCTGCTCAGTGTACATGAGCTCTTTAAATATCTCTCATGTCCGTATGCAGACAGACACTTCCATGGGTTTGACATAGATACAAAGACCATGGAAGAACTGAACATTTAACATTTAAATGAGAGCAAAACTTTGAAAGTCTGTGCTTCAAATCAGAAGCATCATCAACTTTTCTGTTGTTCCAAACTTACAAAACTTCCAGGAAGATAAAAACGTCCATAGCAGTTTGATACCTGGTCTTGCTGTTGTTTCCGTGGAAGTATCATTAGTATGAGTATCCAAGATCCCAACCTTTTAAGAACAGTATATTGAGAACATATTTTATAATCATGAAAAAGGCTCATAAATGATCAAGAACAGTTGTACGAACACACCATCACTGGTGTCTCACCATGCTTCCTCCTGCACTCTGTGTTGGTAAATAGGAAATAGACAACCCCACATAGAGGAAAACTCATATTCTAAAACTTTCTTGACTCCTACACTATAGTGTAAATACTTGACATGTGGATTATTTATACAGAAGAGTAAATAACCTCTAAGAATTGAGGAAATGCAAAAGATGTATTACTCACTCTAAAATATATTCAATGATTAAAACTGGGATTTACAAATTCTGTCTGACACTGACAAAATGTCCATTGACAAAAATGTTCATGGAAATTTAACTGCAAAGCTTTTTAGAACACCCCCCCCCCTGCTTTTTCGCGTGGGTGTCACATAGCCCAGGCTGGCCTGAAGCTGGTACCAGAGAATTACCTTGAACTTGTTACCCTCTTGCTGCTTGTCTCTTTATGTAATCCTTAGAGTCTGACATACACTGAAGTTTCTGGCTGCTCTACAAATGCTCTACCGAGGTACATCTTTACCCCTTTTTCAGAGCTGTACATAGAAGTCACATCTACATAGGCCTGGAGCTGTAACACAGGATCCACATCTACCTACATCCAGTAAAGAGGCAGTCTCTTCTCAAGGTCCAGGTTCTCACTGAGGGAAAGGGGTGGTGGTTTTCTTTTTTAAAATAAACTTTATCGTTGTCACACAAAAATAACAGTTAATATTGTTCACCAATTTTTTGTTCTATTTTTTTTCCAATTTACAACCTTAACTGAACTTCTCAAAAATTTAAGTTGTTTTTGTTAAAGAGGAACAATTGTCTTTTAATTACTGCAGAAATGGATTGCTGTAAACAAATTTTAAAGCTATCTGTTTTGTGATTTCTGAACTGGATAACTATACTCTGAGGTTTGGATAAGCATTTCTCTGAAACCCATTAGTGAAAGGCTTAGTCATTGGCCATTTCCTCTTTCTGAGATGGAGCCCTGAGAGGTCAGGATGAATGGGAGGTCGGATCTTTGGAGGTATGCCATTAAAAGGGGCTTCACTGCTTCACTCTCCTTTTTTTGTATCTCGGCTTCCCTGAGCTTTCCACTTCCATTCCTTGCAGTCTTATCACAGGCCTGAAGAAATCCGGTCAAATGAACACTGACTGGTACCTCCGGCACTGTGGGCCAAAGCAGCTTTCCTCTTTTTATTTATTTCAGCATTTAACAGTGAGAGAAGTGAAAAGCACCATGTATTTCACTGGGAAGAATGGAGGGCCCTGTGTGTTCATGGAAACTTCTAGAACAAGACAATACAGCTGTGGAAGGAAATGAGTGAATCAGAAACCATCACTAGTGTGGGGGTGATGAAAGTGATGATGTGCCTTCATCCCTTGCTAAGCATATCACTGATTAGTGATTGATGACCTAGCATGACATCACATCTTTATATGAAGAAATGAGGACCCTAAGACCTACTCAACAGCATGTAGGAGTTTCCTGCTAGGTAAACAACTGTTCCAAGCTTTCACATTAACCCTTATCTGTCATCCTGCAAATGTGGGCTAATTAGGAAAATTTTATTTGTATTTTTACTTCTTCATATTTGCGTATGAACTCTTTTGATGTACTCAGATTTATGTACAAACATTTTCAGATTTCTGGTGTTCCCTGTGGCACAAATCAAAACAACAGAAATGTGTCTAGAGCTTTCGAATTCATCAGAGTGAGTGAATATTTCTGTCTGCAACTGCCTACCTGGGCAACTTATCTGTCTTCTAGATGCTTGCGTGAAGATCATCTCTGCCTGCCTCCCTTCCCCCGCCCTTTATTTTACAGGAACTTGACATGTACTTCATTCCTCTGGCAAATGTTAGGGTTCAAACATCCATGTTGTAGCATATTTATAACACTGAAACAAAGTCATTTTTTAAGTTTTTTCATAATCAGATTTGAATCCTTTGAGGTAAGAGCCTTCACTCTTATTCCTTATAGTAAGAAATAGCTGGTTCTGGTTAGATGACACACTTACAATCCCAGAACTTTAGAAACAGAGGTAGAAGAATTTTAACAGATTTGAAGTCAGTCCGATCTGCACAGTGAGATCTAGAGCAGTCAGGGCCACATGCTAAAAGTGTTTCAGGACAGCAACCAAAATGGCCGGTGTTACTAGATACCAAGAAATTTTGCTAAGAAAAGGGTTGTTTGATTATTTTTAGAATAATATCATCTCCAAAAATCATTTATATTTGATAAATTTTGAAGTCAAAACTGTGAGTATAGTAGTTTTCAAAGTATTCTATGAGTGAAAGTTGTAGTGACATCTGTTGAATTTCTGTAAGTTGGGATGTCAGAACTCTCCCAGTTCTATTTCTGGATACTTGTAATCTTGGATCACAACCTGTGCTTTTCAAATCAAGGTTATTATTCTGCTAAAGAGAGTTGCCCAAGGATAATACAGTCTTTGCTTGGCAATTCAACCTATTGGTGGAGGACCCAGATTATATGAGAGTTGGTGTCGTTTAGGATTTTCCAGGCATCTCAGAGGCTGGTAATTTTATTTGAGAGTTTATAAGAAAAGAAAAGTAGGAGGCTAACATATGTCTGAAATAGATTGAGAAAAATGAAGATGTTACTAAAGATTTCTAGTAATTTATTTGTGACATTTTCAATCTTCCAAGTTTTTTATTCACGGGAAGTGTGTATATTAAAAAATCAATTGCATATAAGTTATTGAATAAACTTGCTAGTCATTTACAAAGAGCAAAAGCTTCTCTCTTGTTCCCTCTCTTCTCCCCCCTCTCTTCCCTATTATTTTTCATCACTTTATTCATTTGCATGTTAGAAGGACACTCAGCTGTGTAGGTGTTTACCAGATGTAGGTGCATATGCGACTGCAGTAAATGTAAATTTTCCAAATTGTATCAATCATCCCAAAGAAGTTCTTTGCTCCTGGTATCCAAGGTAAATGTTGGAATCTGAATTGTAATTAAGGGCCTGAAATGATTCTGATGCAGGAATCCTAGCACTATACTTTGTAAACTTAGCCAAGTTTGTACAATCATATTTGCACTTTTATACTTCCCATTTAGCTATATTCTCAGTGATATAAAATGTCATAGTATATTATTAATACTATTATATTTATTAATACTAATATGCTATCAAGATAGGCTAGCATAGGAGGCAGCTTAGTACTCCAGATCTCCCATTTGGTTTGAATTATGTACACCTCCCTCTTGTGATAACACTTTTGGTAGCCTTGTTCCTTCTCCTGCATGTACTATGCACACACACCCCGCTTCAAACAATGTACCTAGTGACTTTGGAATGTTATATCAGGCTACACATACTGCAATCTCTGAACAATAGTATTGCTTTCCTGGTTGTGGTAACAATACAATTTAGACGGTTTTTATTCAAGTGGGTTTCCAGTGTACCTAGATATGAGGAACAGAAGGACAGATCTTCCTTGAATTGATTTGGGGTACATATGTAGTAAGGTAAAAATGTACCCTTTATTAAGCTTGTAAGGAGAATCTCCTATTACTTTCTTATGATAGCACATGCATAATTGGGTATGCATATGGTTAAAATCAGACGTATTGTAGAATGGGACATGTATACTCTCAAAATGAATGTATGATATAACCCATCAATTGAAATAAAAACTGTCCATGTTGTACCCCTTAATAATCAAACTCCTCATAAATCTCACTGAAAAATAAAATCCCTAAACAATAATTGGGGCATCTAATATTCTTAGTATATGGCCTGATGTTAATCCTGACAGTGCGTACCTCTGTAATCGGCACTATTGTGTCATTCTGAATAAAGTCATCTGGATTCTCTTGCTCCTATTTTCAATTCTTTGGCCCAAAAGCCAAGAGTCTAGAAGCCCCTGTTTTAGGCTCCCACCACTGGACACTATAACAAGACATATGATAACATATAATAGAATGTAACAGAAGATGATGTTTGCATCTTCTGTATCCCTTTTCTCTTTCAGGCTAACTTAATTAAGGAAGTGACATCTGCAGGCTGAGTGATTTCTCTATCAGATTTGGATGTACCCGCAGACCAGGAGCAAGATGAATGAACCAGTCAAAAGCCTTATTAGAGCTATTTTTATGCTGCCACAAAATAGAAAAAGTAACAACAACAAGATTCCAGATGACAGAATTGTCAGAAGATAGTGAGATTTCTTGCTCTTAGTCATTAGTGTTGGGAAACAATTGAGTGGTACCAAGAAATGTGTGAAAAATTAGAAAAAGGGGTTTTTGTTTATGTCTGATCTCAATGGTACGAGTAAATTGAAATGGGTACATTGAAAGCCTTGGTAATTTTTTATAATAATTCAAAAACATTTTTACATATTGCTCTTGTAGCATCATGGCCCTTTCAATACTAGTAAGTTCTAAATATTATAGAACCAACTATTATAATTTGAATCTGAAATGTCCCTAGCAGAGAATAGTGTTTAGAGCATGATGTTTCAGGCTTTGGAATTGTTTTTGAAGCTGTGACTCTTTAGGAGATGCTTGGCTGGCAAAAAGACATCACTTGGGTGAGTGTTCAAGATCTTGGTGTCTAATTTCAGCTACTTCTTCTTTCTGGTCTCCATTATGTGAAGAGTCTGCCTATGTGTGTTCTGATGCCCCAGATTGAGCCATTGCCCCATGTCTTTCTCACTGTCGATATAAGAATACTTGTTTGTATTTGAGAGCAACAAGGCCATTCTGTCCTTGTGTTTTATTCAGTCTGAGTTTCTAGGGTCACAGAAACTCAATGGCCACAGTTACCCTAAGTCACTTTGTTTTGTGAATTTGAAGAATGAAATTCAATGATCATAGAGGGAATGTTTTAGAAAGAACTATCTTATTATGGAGAGGGAGGGAGCGAGAAAGCAAGAGCAAGAAAGAGAGAGAGAGAGAGAGAGAGAGAGAGAGAGAGAGAGAGAGAGAGAGAGCGCTGGGAAACAGAATAACTGGAAAAGGATACCACAGGTGGTATTAAGGTGTCTTGGGGCTTCAGTTACATCATCAGCATGGTTTTCAGGTCAGGGATATTCCTTTAGGGAAAAAGATGTAAGGAGAACTCAAACCTCCCTTTCCTGCATCCCCAGCCATGGCAGAAGCAGAAATAGTTTTGCTTAAACTCTTCTGGAAACCCTGGCCTGTGGCAATGACAACTCCGTTTCCAGCTTTTAGCAGAGAAAATAAATTGTCTACTTAGGGTGTCTTTTTACCTTACAACTTTCACTCTAGACTATCCTAGCAATTTCTCTCTCCTGTTTTCATGAGTTCAGTGGACTGAAATCCCTCTAAAACCATGAGCTGAATAAATTTTCCTGCCTGTAAATTGTTTCTGTCGGAGGTTTGGTCACAGTGAAGCAAAAGTAACCAGTATACCCCAAATACAGTTGATTGCAAACTTCTGCCCATCCCAATGGCTTGATCATTCTCTCCTCTTGACCTTTCCAGTTGTATCATTTTCCTCACTGTAATCTAATGACAATCTGGTATGCATTGTACCTGATGCTGTCCTGACAGGAATCATGAGGAAGAAATGGACAGGGTAATGATAATGCACAGAGAAAATTCATACAACTCTTAAGCATGTTGAGTATCAGAGTTGGTGGAAAGGAATGTGTGTGTGTGTGTGTGTGTGTGTGTGTGTGTGTGTGTCCATTCTTGGTGTGTTTTCTTTTGCTCTAGAATGGTCTCAAGTTTGGAGTTCAAAGGGGACACTGAATCATATTGTCTTTTTTGGTAAAGTCTTCAAAGAGACATTAATTCCATGGAATCCAGCATGATGGAGACCCCGAGGAGATCGGACCCCAATACCATGGATAAACAGCATTAGGGAGCTCTTAGGATATCAGGCCTTAACACCATAGAGAGAAAGCCTGACAAGGCTCTGAGAAGACTAATTCCATGTGACAGAGTGGAGGTCACTTCCTATAGGTTTCAGAGCAGGGGAAGGGTCTATGCTACATGACTGGTGAGTCATCTGTGTGATGCACTTGTAGTCAGACTGTCTCTGGTTCCATGGTTGCAGGGGACAGGGCAAGTGTCTTGGATTTTGAGGGAAGAATATGTGAGTTTGAGGATGTAAGGGAAATAGGGAAGAGAAACCTATTTAGTTAATGTGGTTCTGTCATGCAGACGTGTTACTGGTAGTCCCTGACAGCTTGCAGTCTGTCAGCCTGGGGCTTCTGCTCAGAATCAGCTGTAAGGGAAGAGAGAGATTTAATTCTAGATGTGCCTTAGAAGCTTTTGGTCTGAGATGGGAAGCCTACCTGGGTCTACTGCAGGCCCAGTACACTGAGGGGGATGCCCTGGACGCTCTGGGCCTAAAGCGATACTGCTGCCGCCCCATGCTGCTAGCACACGTGGACCTGATTGAAAAACTGCTGAACTATGCACCCCTAGAGAAGTGACTGCTGAGGCCTGCCCTCCTCTGCTAGCCAAGGGCAGTCTGCCATGCTGTGTTCAACTGAGCTGTTGGGGATGTTGGTGTCTTGCCTGGCTGTGGCCCCGTGGCTAAGTCCTGTCACCCTGGAGGGAACTGTTTAGTAAAGGCCTTTGTAGAAAAAAAAAAAAAGTCGGGCGGTGGTGGCACACGCCCTTAATCCCAGCACTCGGCAGGCAGAGGCAGGCAGATTTCTGAGTTGGAGAGTTCGAGGCTAGCCTGGTCTACAGAGTGAGTTCCAGGACAGCCAGGGCTACACAGAGAAACCCTGTCTCGAAAAACCAAACCAAAAAAAAAAAAAAAAGGCCTGATTTTTTTTAGTTCTTAAAATAATTAATTGTGTATATTCATTATATCTGATACTGTTAGATAAGGACATTTTCATATCTATCTATCTTAGATAGATATAAAGAATATATTTATTAAAATATATATATATATATATATATATATACATACATACATACACTATATACACACAAATATGTAAAATGCATTTTGAACAAACACCTTAACACTTTTCACATTCCATTTTCACTCCTCCCTGAAGTGACACAAATGAAAATTCAGAACAAAAATTTTTATTCTTTAGGAGTGTTTGTGTGTGTGTGTGTGTGTGTGTGTGTGTGTGTGCGCGCATTTATTTGAGTTTACATGTCCATGGGGCCCAGGGATCTAGGAACCCCAGGAGCTAGAATTCCAGGCAGTTGTAAGTCAACTAACATGGGTACAGAGAACCAAACTCAGGCTCTCCTCAAGAACTCTTGAGTGCTGAACTATCCCCCACACCCTGATCATGTTGAACACTTTTTAAAAATATGTAATGGTTATTTGTGTTTCTTCCTTTGAGAACCATTTATTTGGTTCATCAGACAATTTATGAATTGGATGCTTTGCCCTTTTACTGCTCAGTTCTTTGTTAATCCTGGACACTTACCTTAGCAGGTGAAGATATTTTCCCCATTCTGCTGACCATGTCTTCTACTCTCCTGATTATTTCCCTTTTGTTGTGCAGAAGCTTTTACATTTATGTAAAATCATCCCTGGGATAATTTCCTGGGCTGCTGGAGCCCTTATGAAGAGAATTCTTGCCTGCACCTGCATCACGATGTATTCTATTTTTCTTTAGAAGTTTCAAGCTTTCAGGCCTTACATGAAACTCTGCAATCCACTTTGAACTGATTTTGTGTGTTTATGCAGAATGGGAGACATAAATCTAGTTCAATTCTTCGTAAGTGGAAATCTACCTCTGGCCTCACCTTTTGCAGGGAACTTGTCTTGCCTTCAGTGCATGTTTATGATCCTTTGACTAAAAGAAGGTGGCTGCTGCCTACTTATGGGTCTCGTGTTGTTATTCACTGGTCTATATGCCTCTGCTATTAGCATGCTGCTTACCTTACTAAGGGCTGCAGTATAATTTTCAGATGAGGTATTGTACCTCCAGGATTGTTCTTTCTGTATAAAAATGCTTCGGCTTTTTGGGGTCTTTTGTGATTTCCTATGAAGTTTGGGATTTTTTTTTTTATTTCTATGAGGAACAAACCCCATGGAGAGTTTTGAGGGGAAATTGCATTGAACCTATAGACTGCTTTTGTAATGAGGTCATTTTCACAATACTGATTCTGCCAACTCATGAGCATAAGAAGTCTTTACATCTTTGAGTATTTTCTTTGGTTTCTTTCTTCAATGTCTTAGGACTTTTGTTGTAGAAGCCTTTCACCTCCTTGACTAGGTTTATTCCAAGGTATTTTACTGTTTTTGGTTGGGAGCCTTGAATGTATGGGAATTTTTTTCCTAGGCAATTTTTTTTTTTTTTTTTTTACTGGTGTACAAAAAAAAGAAAAAAACTAGTAAGTTTTGTGTACTGAAATAGTTTATGAGACTTAAGAGTTTTCTGGTAGAGTCCTTCTGGTTGTTACTGAAAATCATTTCATTTGCAAATACATTTAATTTGAATTCTTGTTTAAATTCCTTCTATTCCTTTTAGCTTATTTCTCTAGCTTAGTCTTTTATAGCTATATTTAATAAATGTGGAGAAAATGGAAATTCATCATCTCCGTTCATATTTGAGAAGACACACTCTTAACTTTTAGAATAGTGTGGTCTACAGATCTCTCACACATGGACTTTGCTACACAGTGGCATGTTCCACTTATTCTAAGTCTTGAAGTTCTTTTATGTATTGCATCTATCTATCTATCTATCTATCTATCTATCTATCTATCTATCTATCTATGTGTTTAACACCAACCACTCTTGCATCCCTGCAATGAAGTCACTTGGTCATGGAGTTTACTCAGCTTAAATTGTTAATGATTTTGATTTGCCAGAAATTTATTGAAAAAATTTCAATTTGTGTTCTTGATGGGAACTTATCTATTGTTTTCTTTGTTTGTTGTATCCTTATTCACTTTGGGTATCAGAATAATGCTGACTTCATACAAGGAGTTTACTCATGTCTCTTCCCTCTCTTTCTGTTTTGTGCAACACTTTGAGGAAAGTTGATATTAGCTGTTCTTTAAAGATTGGGTAGAATTTACAGTGAATCTGTCTAGTCTTACCCTTTTGATGTTTTGTGTTTTATTAATGCTTCAATCTCCATGAGTGGTATAGGTTTACTTAAACTGTTTACATCGTCTTGATTTAGTTTTGGTACATCAAATATACCTAGGAATTTACCTACGCTTTCTAGATTTTCCACTTTGGAAGAATATATAATATTTCAAAGTAAGCATAGCTTTATGCTAATTAGCTATGCTTGTGCCACCAAACCTGTGTAATTCCTCACACCTTGAAACCCTCAAACAACCAACTCTCCTCTTCCTCACCGAGGAGTCACATATTAATGCTTTTAACATAGCAATCACTACAAACTGAGTTTCACAAGAGTATAGCATAATCAAAAGGCATGTAATAGGAGTTAATGTTGATTTTTGTGCATTGTGTCCCAGCAAATACATACCAGGAATTAGTATGTGGCATGTATCTTGTGCTGATATATTTTCCCCTAGAATTTTAAATATTACATAAGTACTTCTGGGAAGTTGCCATGAGTATCTAGAGTTAGTCAATGCAAAAAAAAAAATTACCTCAGACATTTGATAGCATACACTTTAAGTAAGCATCAAGTACTATGAACATGCATAGTCAGCTGTTTTGTCAATGGGATCAAATCAAATGCTTAATTTACGATAGCAATATATTCTATTTTTAATTTTAAAATTATGTTCCTCTGAATAAAGCCATTACATCTTAAAGTGTCTTCTTTGGTTTATTTCTTCATTGTCTTAGAACCTTAATATGCTCTTCTTTCCAGTCTAGGAAGCTAAGTGACTCTATTGACTTTCATTGTCAGGATCTAGACTGTGGGAAACCAAAGGTCACGGAAGTCTGACTACTATGGGACTGCCACATTTGGAGAGAGAAAAGTGAGTAATGGATAATTTGCTCGCTTCTGCAGTCAACCCCTGCCAGGTCCAGACCCTGAGGGAAGCTGCCATCTCAGAAAACACCACAGCCCTCTTTCTCATTCTGCTGTTGCCTAAATGGAGACTAACCATCCGGCTCTGGCTTCCCTGAATTTCTAACCCATGATAAGCAACACAAAATAATTGTCACTGAAATTGGAGGGCATGGCTAGGCAGTAAAAAGCAAGCAGGGTAGAGTGGTAATGTGCTCTTTGAGTTTCTAACGGTTTGTGGAAACCTCAAAACCAGTCAACTTGCCAAGGGAAGATAATACTTCAGCTTATTATTCACTAGTTTAGAACCTAGCTTCTACAACGTTTCACACAAATTAACAGAGGATTAAACTTGGTTAGTGCCGCATATGGAGGCAAATGATTTCACACTGGTTGAAAACATAAGCTTGCACCTGGTGACTTTGTTTTACAACAGGATAGATCCTGATTTCACATGTCATGCATTAGTCTTACTCAGAATTCTTTCCTTCACTGACTGTGTTGCTGGTGCCTCCTATTACCTTTCAAAAATCTTTGAAATATACTCACTATATCATACATCTTATTTTAATTAGTACCTGCAATGCTGGCGATTGTGTAATTAATTGTTCCTCAGAGTGGGATTATTTTCCCTTCTAACACACAACTCAGACAAGAGGATGTAGGTGTTTCCAACTGGAAAAGTTCTTTATATAAACACAAAGAAATATATTGACTCTGATTATCTCTGCCAGAAAGCACTTTTCTGGTCTTCTCAGATATAATATATACTAGAAAAACAAGCAAGAAAACAAATAAACAAAACTCTCTGTTTTTTTTTTTTTTTAAATGGGGCCCCAAATGTGCCGTGTCTTATAGGCTACAAGGAATTTCCTCTAGTTTGTGCATGTCTTTATACAAGAGTCTGACATTACAGTTTGAATTTTAAATGTCCTTCAAAATCTATATACTGAAGACACAGTTGCCCCTTGCAGTACTATTGAGAGATAGTGGAATCTCTCCAGGGTGGGACCTAGTGGAGAAAGTTGGAGATGGGAAGGCATGGCCTTAACAGGCACACAGGACCCTGGCTTCCTCTTTTCTCTCTTATATTAATTTAGTCCATAGCTATTGTGATTGGGTAGCTCTGCTCGATCATGCGTTCCAGTCATGATGTTCTACCTGGTCATAGGTCAGTGAAATGCTTGTTTGAGTTTTATATAATTGTTTTCCATAAAAAAAGGAGTGGGTCATGAAATACATCTGATATGCATTACTCGGGCTTGGCAAGTTTTGCCTTGAGTAAGGTTTTTCCCCATTTCACTGTGATAGTCAAAAATTACATTCAAATCCTCCTCATCTCATTCTTCAGGGATAAGCTAGCCTGAGAATACTTTGAATTTACTCTTTCAAAAAAATTAAAATTAAAATTTGTTTTACTATAAGGTTGAAAATATATATCAAATTTTGTCTCCATATGCTTTACAAAGATAAACACTTATTATGAAGAATTGAAATTCCTAACAGGGTGCATGTGTTTCTTCTTCATCTATTGGTCTTCTCTGTCTCAGATAATCTGATGAAAATTTGCATTGATTAAATTTTGAATTCTACACAAAAGTGCCCCTCCATTTAAATTTGATCCACAGATCATTTACATTTAAATACTCTTTTAGATTTAGTCTTTCACTATTTCAGAACCATTTGGTTGATCAGTGAGAGATAAAAATCTCAGCAAAATGTGCATATGTTGCTTACAATCCTGCTTAATTACTTTGAATCTGTAATTAAAAATTCAAAACAGAAGTAAGAATCCCAAATCCAACAGAAACAAAAAATCACAGCAAATGATACTTAGCGCCCAATCTAAGATTTAGCATTTTACTTTGAGTGACTAGTTGTTTCCCTTTTCTTGAATGAGACACCTGTCTTCGTAACCCACAGTCATGAAAAAAAAGATAGATAAAAATAATTTAGAAAATGTCCATGGAATTTGTGAGAATCTTTATTTAGTGACCATCTCTGGTCTATTCATCTTTAATTATCTGCTCCCTACAAAATGGGCCAACCTTATGTCAGAAAAGTAAAGAAAACGATTAACTTTTCATCAGAACAAATTGTTAAATTGGCTATTTGTAGTGAGTTTTTTTAAAAATCTTTTGCTTGTGAGTGTGTATGTATATGGTATGTGTATACACTCCCATACCACTACCTCCTCCACATTCATATGTGTGTGTATGTGTGTGAGCACACATACACACACATACACACACATACACACACACACACACACATACACACAAGAGCACACATGATGCAGCATGTATGTTAATGTCAGAGCACAGCCTTGGCGATTAGGCCATATCTCCCACCTGGTCTGAAACAGTCGCTTATTGGTTGTGGCTGTAAATTCATGGCTATCTAGTCTGAATTTCCAGGCATTCTTCTGTCTCTGCCTCCCATCTCTCTTTTGAAGTGCTGGGAATACAGATGCTATTGGATACCGTGCCTGTCTTTGTATGGGTTGATGGAATCCAAACAGCAGGTCCTTCTGTTGAGCTGCAATGGCTTGACCCTCAGAGCTATCTTCCAGCCTGTCAATGAGTTTTTTTTTTTTAAAAAAAAAAACCGATTACTTAAAAATAGTACATTTGCATACATTGATTGCTTTTCTTAATGTCTCTCTGAAGCAACCCAGTCAAGTCTTTCCAGGTATTTCCTGTAAGCTGTTGCCCGTCCTTCTGTCTACAACAGACCTAGATCAGTTAGAAGTATGCCTATGACCTACTTTACTGAAGATTTTAATCAAGGGCTATTAGCATGTCCAGGTGCTGTAGTTTTTGTTACAGGGGAGTGTTACAGGGAATCAAACTTGAAGCAGATTCTACATGAAAAGCACTATGGATAACCACTAAGTATTCATTTAGGTAAGGCAGGGATAGTGACATATATATTGAGCATTAGTAGTAAGTGATGTTTCCAGCTAGGGAATTGGACCTTTTTCCCTCACGGAGGATAAGTGCTGTGCACACTTAGGAGTTCCTTTGGCTTCATGGCTGAAGTTCTGAGCTGTGTCACAGGAGCTGGCTGCTCTTGCTGGTGTCATGCCCTTCTTCCCATGTCCTTCCTGTCTGGGGTACACTGATTTATGTGGTTTACTTCTTTCCTATTTCGGGAAGCAGCTCCCACATTCCATTTCTACTTTGTTCTGCCCATGATTTAAGTCAGGCTGGCTTGGCTTGGAGGTTATTTAATGATCTCTCAGGAAACCTTGACATTAAAGTGAGAAGAATACTACTTTTCCGCCAGTGAAGCCAAAAGACATTTCTCTAAGGAATCCAAACAAACTCATTCTCTTGTGTCTTTTATCTCTTTATTTTACTTTCCCCAAAGCTAAAAACTTACTACTTCAATTATGCTCTCCTGAGGTCACTGAAACTTTATACTGAACATGACATGCCACATGCTGACTATGTGATTGAGCACTAACCTGAAATATTTACCCTACCATGTAGGAAGCTACGTGGCTTTCTCTCTACTCATGTAAAGTCTGGTCCAGATCATGCAGCATGAACTTGGCTGAAGGGGAAATTTAAAGTGTCTCTCTCACTGCCTGTTCAAACTCATACTAAAGAGACAGGTGATAACAGGACATAGAAACTGGCAAGGTAGGACAAGGACCTTGAAGCAGCCATTCCCAGAATGTTCTTGCTGAAGTCCAGGAACACCAGGGAGTTCTGTTTCTCTGTTCTTGTTATCTCCTTCCCTTTCCTGGAAGCTCTTCATGATTCTGTAACTGAAACTGAGAAGAGGAGCCTGGACACCTGATTGCTGTGCCAAAAGGATAGACCAACTCTCCCTCGTACTTCACCCCAGTTTCTGCCATATGTCCTTTAAAACCCCCACCCAACTACACACCAGCAGCTTGATGATACCCTATTTGGTGAGATCTCTCTTGCTATATAATCTCTCTCTTTCCTTTTTCTCTTTCTCATTCACCCACATCTATCTATCTACCTACCTATCTATCTATCTATCTATCTGTCTGTCTGTCTGTCTGTCTGTCTATCTACCTATCATCTATCCATCCATCTAATCATTTATCTATCTCTAATATTTATCCTTATACCTTTAGTTCCCACCTATATTCATAGTAAACTCTGTAAAACTCACACTCTGTGGTGCATGAGTTTCATTCTTTAAATTCATGAGACAGTTCTTTGAAAATCACTGGCTCAATGAAACTTTGGTAGCTGTTGATTTTTCTAGGACAATAGTGTCCCAAGTCAAGCTCACAAAGAGAAAAAAAAACCTCTATTGAACTCAAAGGCACCCTGAAATGTCCTGCTTCAAAAGAATTAGACAAGTGTATTATAAACATACAAAAGATCACTGACCTATATGTCTGTAACTGGGATAAATAATCTGAATTATTTATTCAGTTAAGGACCAGACGACTGTTAAAGGAGTAGAATTACATGTAAAGTAATGGAATAATATCTGTGATATATTATTAGAATTATGAAGTTTATTAAGATTAGAAATCAGATTGGGCAGTGCTGGCATATGCCTTTAATCCCAGCACTAGGGAGGCAGAAACATCTCTGTTAGTTCTCAGCCAGCCATGTCTACAGAGCAAGCAAAACATGTCTTGAAAAACCAAGCCAAGCCAAGCCAAACCAAACCAAACCAAACCAAACCAAACCAAACCAAACCAAACCAAACCAAACCAACAGCTTAGTCATGAGAATGTATACTCATATTTCAAAGATGGGTTGCTGGGTGACAAAATCTTAGACCTATAATGTCCACAGCATATACTGTCCCTACATAGCTATTTAATTTATTGTGCAAATTAAGACTGAATTAAGATTCTGTCTCACACTTGTCCATTTCGAGTGCTCAATAGCAAGATGTGCAGCTACTGTATTGTAGGAGACAGAAAAATGTCACTATATTGGAAGAATATCTACTGAACAGAGGATGTTTTACTTCCTATCTTTGTCATTGTTGTCTTTTAATCATAGTTATAAATTACTTCCCTAGCCAAAATAATGATAAAATTATTTCTATGTGGGAGAGTCCTTTGCTCTTGGTATGAATTTTAGAGTAGAGCAAATACACCATGGTTTATTTTGTACAATAAACTAAGCCTCTATAATGAGGCTACTGAACTTTTCGTTGTAAATGACAAACTGGTTTAAAATTTATTCATCCAAAATGTCTAAAACATCCAAATTATTCCATTCACCAAAAGTTCCTTTGCCACGGTTTGCCTGGAAATACCAGTTCTACTACAAATAAGAAGGAAATGACACATTTGGTGTAGGATTGGAAGTCTGTAAAGTCTTCTAAGTGGACCATATATTGAAGGTATGTCCTGTGTCTTGGACTAGTAGGAGGGGAAAGAAACTGAGATCCAGGCAAGTCTGCCAGTCTTTTGGGCATGAGAACATGCCTCTGAAGAGACCATGAGGAGCCTGTGACTGCTGTTCATCCCTACCTTCTTCCTCTACTCTTGTTCCCTCTCTCTGCTGTAAGAAGGTTAGATCAATAGATTTGATCTTCTACATGATCCATGAGGATTTGCCACCTTTGCAAAGGTTCAAACCTGTGAGCTAGACACATCTGCCTACTTCATGGATGGTTTTCTCCTGTATGTGCTGTAGTAATGGAAAGCTAGTACATCTGGCAGTCAAACTGTGGCTCTCTGCCTCTTATATCTGTACATTCTAAGGAATAGGCAGTGGGGTAGAGGAAACTTTTGTGGAGTCTTATTTTAAACATCGGAGGAGATTTATCAGATCTCAAATAACACCAGAGGCAATAAGACTAGAGGCTCATAGAGATCTCAACTGCAAATATCTTTCTAGTCTTCCCTTTATAAAAGGTTTTATTTTCCACTATTTCAGTTTTCTACCCACTAAATGGAACATTCCAGAAATAAACAGCTCATAAGTTTAAACTGCATGCCATTTGGAACAATATCTGTGCTATCTATCCTCCCCAGGTTATGAGTTACATTTATGTCTAGTGTTTCCAGAATATACATGTAAACAATCTGTGTTTCACTTGGTGGTCACCTCCCTTCTGAGAATGACTGTGGTAGTGTTGAAGTTCTTGTGGATAAGCAACCTTTGTTGTGTAGCAATGCCCCAAAGTACAATAGTGAAGTGATTCAGAGAAACCAAATGGAGATGTCCCTCACATTCCCACAAGAAAATGTTATTAAGTATGATACCCAATGCATATGTGTTTCTAAAACTTTTGTCATGTTCTATTATTATAATTTTTCTATTTCATTATTAGTCATTGTTATCAATACCATCTGTGTCAAGCTTTTTAGTCAACTTTGTCATGGTTTCCGACATCCTTGAGAGGTCTCTGAGCAGATTCCCCCATGTGTGTAGGGAACTGCTCTCTCTTTTCTGCCCTTTTCTTCTTTTTTCTATCTTTCTGTCTACTTACCATCTCATTTATTTTGATATGATCATCTGGAATTTTGGCTTTTAAGATATCACTTTGCACCTGTACGACAAGAACTTCAAGTCCCTGAAGAAAGAAATCGAAGAAGATATCAGAAGATGGAAAGATCTCCCATGCTCATGGATTGGCAGGATTAATATAATAAAAATGGCCATCTTGCCAAAAGCAATCTACAGATTCAATGCAATCCCCATTAAAATCCCAACTCAATTCTTCACAGAGTTAGAAAAGGAAATTCTCAAATTCATATGGAATAACAAAAAACCCAGGATAGCGAAAACTATTCTCAACAATAAAAGAACCTCTGGAGGAATCACCATTCCTGACCTCAAGCTGTACTACAGAGCAATAGTGATAAAAACTACCTGGTATTGGTACAGAGACAGGCAGGAAGATCAATGGAATAGAATTGAAGACCCAGAAATGAACACACACTCCTATGGTCACTTGATCTTTGACAAAGGAGCTAAAACTGTCCAGTGGAAAAGGGACAGCATTTTCAACAAATGGTGCTGGTTCAACTGGAGGACAACATGTAGAAGAATGAAAATTGATCCATTCTTATCTCCTTGTACAAAGCTCAACTCTAAGTGGATAAAGGACCTCCACATAAAACCAGATACACTGAAACTAATAGAAGAGAAGGTGGGGAAGACCCTCGAATACTTGGGCACAGGGGAAAAGTTCCTGAACAGAACACCAATGGCATATGCTCTAAGATCAAGAATTGACAAATGGGACTTCATAAAATTGCAAAGTTTCTGTAAGGCAAAGGACACTGTCAATAGGACAAAACGACAACCAACAAATTGGGAAAAGATCTTTACCAATCCTACATCTGATAGAGGGCTAATATCCAATATATACAAAGAACTCAAGAAAGTAAACACCAGACAACCAAATTACCCTATTAAAAAATGGGGTATAGAGCTTAACAAAGAATTTTGAATGGAAGAAACTCGAATGGCCGAGAAGCACCTAAAGAAATGTTCAATGTCCTTAGTCATCAGGGAAATGCAAATCAAAACAACTCTGAGATTCCATCTCACACCAGTCAGAATGGCTAAGATTAAGAACTCAGGTGATAGTAGATGCTGGCGAGGGTGTGGAGAAAGAGGAACACTCCTCCATTGTTGGTGGGACTGCAAGATGGTGCAACCACTTTGGAAATCAGTGTGGCGGTTCCTCAGAAAATTGGACATAGCATTACCTGAGGATCCAGCTATACCACTCCTAGGCATATACCCAGAAGATGCTTGGACATATAACAAGGACATATGCTCAACTATGCTCATAGCAGCCTTATTTATAATAGCCAGGAGCTGGAAAGAACCCAGATGTCCTTCAACTGAGGAATGGATTAAAAAAATGTGGTATATTTACACAATGGAGTATTACTCAGCTATTAAAAACAATGAATTTGAGAGGTTCCTAGGTAAATGGATGGAACTAGAAATTATCATCCTGAGTGAAGTAAGCCAATCACAAAAGAACACACATGGTATTCACTCACTGATTATTGGATATTAGCCCAGAACCTTGAAATGCCCAAGATGCAACTCACAGGCCACATGAAGCTCATAAAAAAGGAAGACCAAGTGGGGGTGATTCAGTTCTTCTTAGAAGGAGCAACAAAATACTCAAGGGAGCAAACATGGAGACAAAGTGAGGGACAGAAACTGAAGGAGGGGCCATTTGAAGACCTTTCCACCTGAGTATCCACCCCATATGCAGTCACCAAAGGTAGATGCTGATGTGGAAGTCAGGAAGTACATGCCGATAAGGGCCTGATATGGATGTCTCCTCAGAGGCCTTCAAGAGTCTGACATATTCAGAGGCAGATGCTCACAACTAGCCATTGAACTGATCATGAGGTTCTCAATGGAGGAGTTAGAGTGAGGACTGAAGGAGCTGAAAGGGTTTGTGGCACCATGAGGAGAGCAACAATACCAACCAACCACAGTTCCCAGGGTCCTAACCACCAGCCTGGGAGCACTTATGGAGGGATCCAGGGCTTCAGCTGAATATGTAAGAGTAGAGGGCCGTGCCGGGCACAGGTGGAAGATGAGATCCTTGACCTCATGAAGGCTGGACGCCCCAGGGGGTGGGAATTTTGGGTGGGGAAGTGGGAGGGGGGGTAGGTGGGGGTTGCATCCACAGAGAAGAAGGAGGAGGGGTAAGGGGATGGGGGTTCCCGGGTGGGTGGGGGATAGGGTAAGGGGATAACATATGAAATGTAAATAAAATATCCAATAAAAAAAGAATATTTTACCCAAAAAAAAAGAAAAAAAAAGATATCACTTTGCACCATTTCATTTCAAAAGATGCTTTATTACATTTATACAAGTGTGTGTAGGGTGTATGTGTAGGGATGTGTCTGCCTGTGTGGTGCCTGTAGGTATGTGTGTAGGGTATGTGTGTACAGGGTATGTGTGTAAGTGTATGTATATAGGTGTGTGAAGTTGTGTTTATGTGTCCAGGGTACATGTGTACAGGGTATGTTGTAAGTGTATATATGTAGTTGTATGCATGTGCTTGTGTGTGTGTACATGTGTGTGTGGAGGGTGTGTGAACTTAAACGGTAACGTGTAGGAACAGATTCTCTCCTTCCACTATGAGGGGTCCCAGGAATCTAATTCAGGTTTGTTAATAACCTGCATAATCCACTGAGCCATCTCATTGGTCTAAGATTTTTAAGAATATGAATTTTGCTTCCTTTAACAAATGAGATCTAACCATATTAAATGTAGATTTTTGTAGGTCAGCTCATTGGAACCCAAGAACAGGCCTTTGACTTCAGTTCCTGTACGTGCTATGTGTATTTTGTGGGCTGTGTACATTCTTACTGTTTTCTGCTTTCTCCTACAACCTAACGTGCGAGCACACAGCTGCAGCTGGATCTAGTTATATAGGCATTTGGGGGTTTCTATCTTCTCCCTGTTTGAATAAGGGTTGGCATTTACTCTGGAAAGGTATGGACTTGCCCAAAGAACTGAGCTATCTCTCAAGAAAGAGATCTGTTTCGATAATCTTGTTCTGTTTCCATTTGGACTATCATTAGTTCACTAGGTCCACAAGCTAGGGGTCCTTCCTCGGAGTGGTTCATTGTTTCTATGGCCTGTAATATATATACTTTAAAGGTCTTTACTTAGAACCAGACTTTGCAGTGTCACAAGTTGGCATAACTACGTGATTAATACGTTGTACCGTTTAAGGACTTTCACGTCATGGATCAGCTTCTCACCCAGTCCGTACTTTATTGAAAGACTTGAGTTATGGAGGTCTTCGATATTATTGGAGTTGCTGATCAGAGGTGTATGTGCCCCTGTGAATCACTTACGATACTGGCATGCCTATATGGAAATGAGTTAAGTTTTCATAAAGGGATGCTTAGAAGTCTTTGTAAGTCATTGCTACTAAAGAAGAATGTTTTGTGCAACCACTGCCTGAAAAATAGGTTAAAAACCTCCAAAACCATTCCTTTAAGCAATGGTGCTCAGCAGCTTTTTTTGGGGGGGGGGCACTGTTTTCTTCTGTGTTAATCTTTAAAAGTTTAACTTGTTAGACACACAGAGTTCTTTCTTTACCTTCCTGACATTAAGAAGTAGGGAAAGCTGAACCTGATGGTGCTGCCTGAAACAGAAACTCCTTAGGAGGTTAAGCATGGTCAAGGCCTGCCTGGGCTTCATAGAGAATACTGGGCTAGCCTGGGTAATGTAGTAAGACACAGTCCTCAGACAAAGCAAACAACAAAAAGAGAAAAAAAGTGTGAAGCTGCAGCTCAGAGGCAGAGCAGTTCCCAGCACTTGTGCGGAGTTAGGATTACTCATTCGCCAGTATCTAAAAAACAAAAGAAAAGAAAGAAAAAAAAAAGGAATCTGTTCAACTCAAAGCATATGTGTGAGCAAGAAATATTTCCCTAAACCAAAAACTGCTTACAGGAGAACTTTTAAAAAAGTGTGTAAAAGCAGAGTGTGTAAAACATCATGGCTTCTCCCAGGCTTCTGTGTACTGGTACTTGAAAGGCCCAAGCAACACTATTTTATAGGTAGCTTCCCTAGCATGTCATCACATGAATTGAAGATTGATATCAGATTCTATATGTCCTATGACATATAGTTAGGGTGTGTGACTTTAAGTGGCCTCGGACCTGAAAATCCATTACTTAATAAAGGAGTAATTATTACTACATGGGGGAGTATTTATCTTTTAAAAAATAGGTTAAGTATAACTTTTATTTTTAGAGATACCTAATCTAAATGGAATTATTGTTTTGCATCCTTCAGAGACATTTCGAGTAGTATGACCATCCTCATTGTATAAATAAAAAAAGAAAGAAAAGAAAAGAAGAAGAGGAAGAGGAAGGAGGAGGAGGAGGAGGAGGAGGAGGAGGAGGAGGAGGAGGAGGAGGAGGAGGATCTAATGCAGCGAGGTGACTTGTGCGACTCTGAGAGACAGGGTGGTTAAGGCAAGCCTGGCTTGCAGTTACATGCTTCCTGGCTTTTAAGTCTCTACTGCCCCCTTTAAAATTGAAGGAGAAGAGACTTGAAGCAAACCTCTAGAAGGACTGCCTTTGAATGAAGAGTTTGCAGGGTAAGGTTGAAGCAGCCCTCCAGCATTGGTGACTGAAAGTCTTGCAAGTCCTCTTTTAGTCCTTCAAGGGAATTCAGCCTGCAGGCTTTACACCAAGGAACATTCCCTGAGGCTTGGGATCCCTGCTCCTCCCAAATCTTGGATAGTGTAAGAACTGAAGGGGAAGAATTCTGAAGTCAACTAACTGGACAAAGACTGTTTTGTTTAAGACCCACTGCTGACCTCTGCTTTTTTTCTGAGGGACAGCTTTTGCCAGTCGACCGCGGGGACACCCGGGCTTGTAATCTGAAGAAGCAGGGTTCCAGGAACACCTGTTAAGGACTTTGCTGCTCCCGGACCCCCAGGTTCTGGACTTGTTTTACCGCAGTTCTTGTGCCGGGCTGTGTAGCAGGGCGTGCTGGCTGTTTGTCCTTGGGATCCAGCTCCTGGGAGGAGCTGGCTCTCCGCCTTTGCTTCTACACGAAGAAACTCGCAGCCCAGAGTGGGATTACCCCCTCCCCCGAGGCATTGAGGTACGGAACCTCTCTCCAGCCCAACACTCAAAAGCCCTGGGCGTTTATCCCCTATTCACATAGCCAGCGACCACAACTCCCTCCCCCCTCGCCCCTGCCCCTCACTTTCCTTTTGCAGATTAGATGAACTCCTAAGTGGAGAGTAGCCGCTGCAGGGAGTGGTGGCGCGGTGAGATGGGTCATTATGCTGCATAGAGTGCAACAGAGAGAGGTTGGAGGACACTATTCTCCAGTCTCTGGCAACCGAGAATTTATCTGCCTCACTCCCTTGCTCCGCAGTCCCTGGTACCTGTGTCCTTTCCTTCCAGGACGGGCTTCATCTCCACCTCTATCTCTGACCTTCCTCCCTCCCCATCCTCTCCTACCAGGGGCTCTGCGCGGTGCAGTGCAAGATCCCTGATCGAGTGGCCTTAGAGGTCCACGGAGAATCCCAGCGGGGACATCATTGCAGCGGCTCCACTTTGCCACTCCTGCTCCTGCTGCTGCTGGCTCAAGCTGTCCCACACTGAATCGGACCTGCTTTGGGTGCGTGCCTCCCTGGACTGTCCCAGGACTGGCTGTCTACACAATCCTTTGGTTGCACATTCCTGGATTCCTCATCTGAGAAGAAACGCCAGGGGCCAACGCAGTAAGTAAATTCAAACTCCTGTTCTCCTTCTAAGACCATGAACAACCCTAAAGGAGCCCTGGGTCCTGTCAGGGATAAAAGGGCATGGGGAGGGGTTTCCAAGAGGAGCCTCCCACCCCTCCAGGCATTAAGTGGAACACCGGAACTAGGTGGGTTAGTACCACTTCGATTTTCTTCTTTTGCTGGACTTTTTCTTTTCTGCTGAAGGTTATAGACTGTTCCTTGATGGAGCGCTACAGTATGAGACAGTAAGGTATGATTCTGCCCAATCTTCAAAACTCAAGCACTTTCTAAAGTGCAAGCTCATGTAAGGTTTTCTAAAGCTGTTCAAAACTAGAGGTTTATTTAAGCTTCCATTCATTTCCCCAGGATGGGATTACCTACTAATAGAAGTCTATGGTTGTGTGGCAGGAGGTGACAGTAATATTTAAATGCCTTTCTTAGTAGAGGCTAGTCATTAAAATCTCAGTGGCATGCAAGAGACTACAGAAGGATCACAGACAGGAAGCACAAATACAGGAAAGAGAAGCATTCGTTGACTTTTTAAATGATCCATCCATCTCTACTTAGGCAAACACTCACACCTCATATGTAGCTTAATTAAAGTCCCATCTCCCCTCACAGAAGACCCAACAGGTGCAAGCAACTATAGTTTGTGGTACAGTGCTTGAGATTTTTCCCTGGGGAAACAGTCCTGGAAAGAAGGCTCGATAGTATGTCAGGCTTTGCCCACCTGGAGTGATTCTGTTGCAGAAATAATTTGCAAACTCAGAGATTTCAGCATGTAGTCAAAGCAGGAGAAGCTCTCCGACTTATTAAAGAAAGCACCTAGAGCGTCAGAAAGAAAAACGTCGTTTCCCTTTCTACATTTAAGTGCTTCTATAACAAATTCAGTAAAGGTGCACCTGTTCAAGAAAACAGCACTACTCATAGTTTTGAATTTCTTGAATAACCCGAATGTCTCATTTTGCCTTTTTTCAAGGAAAGGCTCCCTCACTGCCTCTTTCTGGCTTGGTTGGGGGCCTCTGGAGTGTCACACATGGTAGTATCTATCCTCTGATTCTCTTTTACTCTTCTGCTTTTCCAGAAGTGCTGTTGAGAATGATACATTCTGTGTTCTAGGTAGTGCTTTGCCCCAGCCCAGGGCTAGTACTGTGCCTACGTGCAGCTCATAGTGTTCACAGACTAATAGCTTGCAGATCGATAGCCATTCCTGCAGAGGAGCCATAGGACTCGAATAAAAAGGACTTCAGAGTAAAGAAAATGTGATTGAAAAGCAAAGAAGGAAATAGTCAATAAATCAAATATGCTTCTCTTCCCAGTGCCCTTAAATCTGCTGCTTACACTCAGTTTGTCAGTGCAACCTTCAAACTCCAACTTTTGGAAGTCTGCTCAACTCCAGTTAACATGGATGCCCTGAGTAACTGCTCCACAAAGTCAGTTTCTTAGCCTAGGAAAAATGGTACAGCCAATCAAATGGGCCAGGGTTCAAATGCCATGTTCCCATAATGGGTAGTGGGGCTGACATCCCTGGAAAGTTCTGTTTGAAATCTATGTTGACCTGGGTAGAATGCACCAGTATAGCAACAAAGGAAAACACAGAAAGTTCCCAGGCCCCAGGAGTGTGTGTGTGTGTGTGTGTGTGTGTGTGTGTGTGGCAGGGGGAGAGACAGAAATACATATGAGCACTTGAGAGAGAAAATTCTATGTGGAGGAGTATACTGACAGGCAATTTCAGAGGTTGTAATCAGAAACAGAATTAATAAGGTCTTAGGGCAAACTTCTTGTAGAAGCAAGTAGCAGTCTAAGAACAAGCAAACAAACCTGAGGCTGCTGTGGCACAGCAAGGCATCCAGTGTGTTGTTACATTCAGTAAAGGAGAGGATTGAAATTATACTTTGTATTAAAAAGATGCAGTAGTTATTAGCAAAATTGTATTCTTGTTTACCTTTGTATTGTTTTTATCCAGTTATTGAGTGGCTTTACTCTGCTAGACAGTGCACTGTGAGAGTAAACAGTAGATCTTTAAAGAGATTGCTGTCCTAGGTCAGTTAATTGGAACAGTCACTCTGTGGTCTGTGTTGTGGGCAGTGATTGAATCGAGAATGAACCTTCTGGATGACCAGGAGAATGACAGAGTCCTCGGTTCACCACATGGGAAAGCCTGAGGTGTTCTCTATTTGGTAGTTATTCAGTATGACGGAGCAGCAGATGCATATTGGGATGTCAAGGGGGATTAGGACAGAGTGTCTGCAGGAATGGTGTCAAGCCTTGAATGCTATACTAAGGAGCCGAGATTTATTTTAATGAGAAAACAAATTAAAATGTGTTTTGAGCAGATCATGAAACAAAACTAGTCCATTCAAGGATGTAGAAGAGAAAAGGAGTCCATGTACAGAAATGGTTGTGTAAGAGGTAGGAGATGAAGATTGAAAGTTAGGCCAATTTGAGATTGCAAGAATAACCCCTTGTTACTACCTTAAAGCTAAGGGACATAAAGAAGAGACAGTGTGACAAAGGCCCATGAAACAGCTCCATCCACAGGAAACTCTCACAAGGAGTCTACATTGTAGAAATCAAGGCTGCAGAAGGGCTGCTGAGGCACTACCCAGGGCACAGAGAGAGGGAGGAGCAAGCCTTGGTTTCTTCTTTTGCTTGCTTTCTATACATGCAGCTTTCTTTTTAAAATTATTTATATGTGTATAGTGAGTGTGTGTGTGTAAGTTTATATATATATTATATATGTGCATATATGTTCATACATATAAGTGTGTGCTTATACAGGTGTGATGTAGGTATGTATGTGTATTGCGCAGGTGTGGTAAATGTATAGGGTATGTATGTATATATGTATGCATGTGTAGACTATATATGAATGTGTGTAGGGCATATATAATGTGTACTTAGGGTATGTATGTATCATACATATGTGCATACATATGTATGCGTGCATCCATGACATAGCATACACACAGGTGTGAGGACACAACCTCAGGCCTAGGTTTCTTACTCTCCACCTTTATTCTTTTGGACACAGGGTCTCTACAGCCACCAGGATGCCTGACGCATAGGCTTCTGAGAATTCTCCTATCTTGCAAAGGAGCTGCATTATAGCTGTGCATTAAGCTTCCGGCTTTACATGGGCTCTTTTCATATCTCTCCACTTGCGTGGCAAGCTCTTTATTCACTGAGCCAGCTCCCCTATGCCTCCTGCTTTTTAATTCCCTCCAAGTGCCTTCCATTGATTCAGCCCAACCAGGATCCTGAAAAGTGGGAGCCTGGAAGCGAGGGAGGGCTCTGTGCAGCTCAGTGACACAGAGTAGGACAGAGGCAGTAAAGGTGGGAAGTGGAGCAGGGCCAATGGAGCCAGCCAGCATTATCTGTGAGCTCAGTAAGCCTGACTCATCTACGAATGGTAGTAGATGGTATTATAATTGGTTAAAAAATTCATTAAAAGATCTTATGAATTAACTACTGAAGTCTTTTCTGAGTGTATTCACTAGGCATCAGCACTAGTGTATTGAATATGGGTGTTTTTACACACTTAACTGAATTCACAGTAAAAGCAAATATATTATTTTAAGCACTCTAGTAGAGAAATTTCCTGCTGTCTTAACACCCAGCAGGATTATCCCTTCGGGATACAGATTTGCAAAGGCTTGTTGAAAGTGTGTTCCCGTAAATGTAGCACCATGGTGAATTGCACATGGCTTTACCTGTTAGGCTAATGAATTGTTGAATAAACGCGGCAGAAAGGAGAGGAAGGAAGATTAGAAATAAGATGAATGGCTTTAAGAATAACGATGATTAGGAACTGTGCCAAACAAAACCAATGCAGTAGAATGGAGGACGAGACAGGTGGGAGAGAGGGAGGCAGCCTAGCTGGGGAATCTGTTTTCTTTTATCCTCTTATATTTTATTGTATCATAGTCACTACACTTTAACATCAGTTTCCTGAAATATTTCTAATAACTTCATCATGTCTAAGAGAAAACTAGTTCTTACATATTTCATATCAACTAAGTTTTCTCAGAACTTTTATTGACTCACTTATTTACTTTACATCTGGATCACAGCTTCCTCTCCTTTGTCTCCTCCCAGTCCCCATCTTTCACCTCACACCCCACCTACCCCTTCTCCCCAGAAAAGGTGAGGCCTCCCATGGACATCAACCAGCCCAGGCATATCTAGCTTCTTCAAGACTAGGCATATCCTTGTCAACGGAGGCTGCACAAGGCAGCCCCAGTTACGGGAAAGGGATCCAAAGGCAGTCAATGTAGTCAGAGACAGCCCCCTGTTCCCACTTTCGTAGTCTCATATAAACCCAGCTTTACAGCTGTTATACAAGTGCAGAGGGCCTAGATCTGTCCCATGCATGCTCTCTGGTTGGCAATTTAGTCTCCCTGAGCCCCAAGGCACCTAGGTTAGTTGACTCTAAGTTTTTTTGTGTGTGTGTTGTCCTTGAGCCCCCTACCTCCCTCAATCCTTCCTTCCCCTCTTCCACGGGATTCTCTAGTTGGCTGTAGGTCTGTGCATCAACTTCCAACAGTTGCTGGGTGAAGCCCCTCTGGCTACATTTATGCTAGACTGCTGTCTTCAAGTATAGAAGAATATTATCAATGGTGTCAGGGCTGGGCCCCTTCTCATGGCATGGGTCTCAACCTGGGTTGGCTCTTCCCATAAACTCTTCTCTATCACCCACCACTGCAAAGGCAGGGATCTTGTAAGCATCGGAGGGCTCAAGAAAACAAGAAAGCCTAGAATGCTTATCTCTTTTTTAAGCTTTAAGGGCTTTAATTAATTTATTGGGTGCAGCAGATCACATAGGTAGGGAAATTCAGCAATGTATGGTAGGAGAGAAAGAAAGGTGCCCAATCTTCTCTATTTAGGATTTAGGGGGTAAGTTTAAACTTGGGCCTATTTTTTTAATGCAGTACCTTTGTAGTATTCTGCGCTATGTTGTGTGGGAAGTTACTTTCAAACCATTAAACAAGCAACACCTCTGCACAGAGTTCCGTTTTAAACATCAGCTGGCCTAGTAAAAAATCAGAACTGTGTGCTTGTAATGCTAGCATTCACACCACACACACATATATACACACACACACACACACACACACACACCTGACTGAGGTGGGAGGAGGTAGGCTAATGTGCACAAGAAGTGAAAGGAACAAGAACTGTGTGAGAGTCCAGTTGTTTTGCCTTATTTTAATATCACAAAGATCAGGCACTCAGCACAGGCAGATATCTGCCCCTTTGTTATATCTTGGGCTGCTGTATAGTTACACATTTCAAACAATTAAGTGGATGACACTTTCCTTTAAGTTAATTTGTTGAATTCATAGCAATTACAAAATTGATAAACTTTATTGCATTCCTTTTGCAATAAAATGGAATTTATTTGATCTTATTCATTGTGGAACTGGTTCTCTCTGATAGAAAAATGTGTTCTTGTTATGATCATAGATATTTTGAATTCCTGATTTTGTCCATCCCTAGTTGTTGATAGACTTATGTAAAGGATTTGCCTTTACGAGACCTATGGTGTGATCAATCAGAACATAGCTATCTGGGGGAGCTCTGTCTAAACTAAATCAATCCCTTTAGAATGGTTCTCTGTTTCACTAACTTTTCTATGTCATTTTTATTATAGATTCTTGTGCTACTTACAGGCCAAGTGAAAGTGAAGTGGTTCTGAAGATGGGCCCAGTAGGTGTCGAGGCAGATGAGAATCAAACTGTAGAAGTGAAGGTGGAACCCTATGGGCTGGGGCACACCACTCCTAGAGGTGAACTGCCCCCTGATCCGGAGCCGGAGCTCATAGACAGCACCAAACTGGTTGAGGTGCAGGTGGTCCTCATATTGGCCTATTGCTCCATCATCTTACTGGGGGTAGTTGGCAACTCCCTGGTAATCCACGTGGTGATCAAATTCAAGAGCATGCGCACAGTAACCAACTTTTTTATTGCCAACCTGGCTGTGGCGGATCTTTTGGTGAACACCCTGTGCCTGCCATTCACTCTTACCTATACCTTGATGGGGGAATGGAAAATGGGTCCGGTCTTGTGTCATTTGGTACCCTATGCCCAGGGTCTGGCAGTACAAGTGTCCACAATAACTTTGACAGTCATTGCTCTGGACCGCCATCGTTGCATTGTCTACCATCTGGAGAGCAAAATCTCCAAGCGAATCAGCTTCCTGATTATTGGCCTGGCCTGGGGCATCAGCGCTCTGCTGGCAAGTCCCCTGGCCATCTTCCGGGAGTACTCCCTGATTGAGATCATTCCTGACTTTGAGATTGTGGCATGTACTGAGAAGTGGCCTGGGGAGGAGAAGAGTGTTTATGGCACAGTCTACAGCCTTTCCACCCTGCTCATCCTCTACGTTCTGCCTCTGGGCATCATATCTTTCTCCTACACGCGTATCTGGAGTAAGCTGAAGAACCACGTCAGTCCTGGAGCGGCAAGTGACCATTACCATCAGCGAAGGCATAAAACAACCAAAATGCTGGTGTGCGTGGTGGTGGTGTTTGCAGTCAGCTGGCTGCCCCTCCACGCCTTCCAACTCGCTGTGGACATCGACAACCACGTCCTGGACCTGAAGGAGTACAAACTCATCTTCACCGTGCTCCACATTATTGCTATGTGCTCCACCTTTGCCAACCCCCTTCTGTACGGTTGGATGAACAGCAACTACAGGAAAGCTTTCCTCTCAGCCTTCCGCTGTGAGCAGAGGTTGGATGCCATTCACTCGGAGGTGTCGATGACCTTCAAGGCTAAAAAGAACCTGGAAGTCAAAAAGAACAATGGCCCGACTGACTCTTTTTCCGAGGCTACCAATGTGTAAGAAGGAAGGTGTGAAAGCACATGGGTGAATTGTGACCAGAGCTGCCAACCTGATTAGGGAAGGTTTTCTGGCCTGTGCATGCAGACCTCCTATTGTATTGACTCAGAAGCCATAGAACGTAAGCCCCAGTGGTATTATTGCTGGAAAACTGGCTGGCAGAATGAGGTGAAAATAAACAGATTGCCGTACAACGTTCCGCTTACCGATGCTTGGATGGTAGTGGAGGAGAGAAGGAAATCCAAAGAAGCAATTGGTATCAGCCCAGCATGGTTAAAAGGGAGAAGTGTTAACTCTGAAAGCACAGTAGGATCTGCATCAAGAGTGTCGCAGATTCTATGGGCTCTCTCATCACTGGATGAAAAGCTACTGAACAACTCAGATTTCCCTCGGGAGCCATAGGCTCTCTGTTAGGGTGTTTTGGTTTTATTGTTCTTCCTAAGATGAAACCTAAATGAGAATGCTATAGGTAAACATGGCTTGCTGACTAAGGCAATGACTTCAAGATAACTTCAAGAGAATAAACACATTTGTTATACCAGTAATATTTTGGCAATGATGGGAGAGATCCTTATATACTCTGAGCAATTAGTTGTTCTTAAAATCAAATGTAACTGTAGGAAGTTTGATTTTTAGTTCAGAATCAAAATCTGAAATTATCAGACTGAAAAGAAATGTAAACTATTGTCTTATTTCTTGATTTGAGATATTCCAGCTTTATGTGGAGATTGTTTAGATGACAAGTAAGCAACTCAGTTCTTTTGTTTATTGCTAATTATTAAAGTCTTTTGGAACAATACAACTTCTGTTACCATTTCTGCATGGGAGCAAACAAAGTTCACACTAAAAATTAAATCATACTAAAACATAATTTTGTAACAATTTGAGTTTAGTTGTAAAAACTCACCACCCCACCACCACCACAGCTCTAATATCTTTACAGACACTGTAGAATTATCTTCTTTGGAGCTCATCTTCAGTCGACAAATTTATATTAAGTAAAAATATAATTTCATTAAAGTGAACCCATTTGGTAAGACATTTCAAAAACTGAGTTTATTCCACTTTGCAAATTTTGGTTTTCAATAAATTTCACATAAGTATTCTCTGTTTAAAATTAGTATATTTTTGGTAACATATATATACAAAACAAAAGCATATCTATAAATAGGGGAGCATTAGCAAATTTCATTTAATTTTTATTTTATGAATATAGCTTTTATTTCAAAGGTAACCAACCAAAGATAATTAAAACTCTATTTTGTTCACACAGAAAAGTAAGAAAAAGAGATGTTAAACTAGTTGCACTTCTCTTGATGCTGAAGTTTCAATGTAGACATATTTTTGTAAATATAGCATAATCTGGGAGTATATTCCTCACATTTTAGAAATATTCAGTGTAGTCTTATACTTAGTTATGATATTAATTTTGTGTATATATTTAAAACGCAGACTCTGTCTGTTATCAAATTCCTTTCAGTGTGGAAATAAAAGACTGGTCTCAAAGTGAACTATTCCTCTGAATACTAAAAAAGGAACAAAGCAACAAAAGTAAAAATAGAAGTAAGGTGGACTAGAAAGTCAACCTAATACGCTGCTGTCTGAAGTGTGTCATATGTCTATAAAATATATTCTTTTCTGTTGGACTCTGCACAGTCATCTGAAGATAAGCTTTTTACATTTTATGCATAAGTTACTTTGCTTAAGATGTTAACAGAAGGTTGTTGTGAAGTCTCTATGTCCTTTGCAGATTTCTTATCCTGTGTAAAACCTGTATGTTACTGTGACTCCGGCTGTGATGGTAAATTATTGGAATCCAATTAGTGATTCAATTAACATATTTGTGATTGAGTTTATATGTCAACTCAGTAATAAAGCATCTTTTATGTGCTAGTTTTAATGTTAAAATAAAAAGAATTTGAGGAATTGTGTAGAGTTTCCATGTAGCTCTTGCTTTGCCCTTTGGCTGAAACTGAGTCCCTCACTGTGCTGTGAGCACCCTAGTGACTTCCTGTGAGTGCTCTGTGAGAACATGTCACTCTTCACTTTCTGCCCAGATCTTTCTCTTGAATGTCAAGCCTGTATCTCTATCAACTGATGAAACATGTATTTATTGACCCCATCAACAGACATACAGTGTGCCCCAAGCAGAACCTTTCAGTTTAGTACAAATGTCCTGATCCCACTTCTAGCTTGTCACCAGTCTACTGTATACTATTTCCCAAGACTTTACTCTCTGAGCCAGCCCCAATATTCCTTTTCCCTTTACCCATATTTAGTCAAGTCCTGCATTTTAATATGACTACTAGCTATCTCTTGAATCAATTCACTTTTCTCATCCTGTCATACATACTATGGCTGTTTCCCAGGCCTGTATTGACTCTTATGTAGGTTAATATAGTCGACTCCTATTTGTTGTCTCTGAATCTTGTCCTTTTCACATACAATCCAATATTTATCTACTTTTTTTTAATTTATTGATTTTTATTTTATTTTAAATTTATTTTTTTATTGGATGTTTTATTTACATTTCATATGTTATCCCCTTACCCCATCCCCCACCCACCCGGGAACCCCCCCATCCCCTTACCCCTCCTCCTTCTTCTCCGTGGATGTAACCCCCACCTAACCCCCCCCACTCCCACTTCCCCACGCTCAAAATTCCCACCCCCTGGGGCGTCCAGCCTTCATGAGGTCAAGGATCTCTTCTTCCACCTGTGCCTGGCAGGGCCCTCCACTCTTACATATTCAGCTGAAGCCCTGGATCCCTCCATAAGTGCTCTCAGGCTGGTGGTTAGGACCCTGGGAGCTGTGGTTGGTTGGTATTGTTGCTCTCCTCATGGTGCCACAAACCCTTTCAGCTCCTTCAGTCCTCACTCTAACTCCTCCATTGAGAACCTCATGATCAGTTCAATGGCTAGTTGTGAGCATCTGCCTCTGAATATGTCAGACTCTTGAAGGTCTCTGAGGAGACATCCATATCAGGCCCTTATCGGCATGCACTTCCTGACTTCCACATCAGCATCTACCTTTGGTGACTGCACATGGGATGGATACTCAGGTGGAAAGGTCTTCAAATGGCCCCTCCTTCAGTTTCTGTCCCTCACTTTGTCTCCATATTTGCTCCCTTGAGTATTTTGTTGCTCCTTCTAAGAAGAACTGAATCACCCCCACTTGGTCTTCATGTGGCCTGTGAGTTGCGTCTTGGGCATTTCAAGGTTCTGGGCTAATATCCAATAATCAGTGAGTGAATACCATGTGTGTTCTTTTGTGATTGGCTTACTTCACTCAGGATGATAATTTCTAGTTCCATCCATTTACCTAGGAACCTCTCGAATTCATTGTTTTTAATAGCTGAGTAATACTCCATTGTGTAAATATACCACATTTTTTTAATCCATTCCTCAGTTGAAGGACATCTGGGTTCTTTCCAGCTCCTGGCTATTATAAATAAGGCTGCTATGAACATAGTTGAGCATATGTCCTTGTTATATGTTCGAGCATCTTCTGGGTATATGCCTAGGAGTGGTATAGCTGGATCCTCAGGTAATGCTATGTGCAATTTTCTGAGGAACCGCCAGACTGATTTCCAAAGTGGTTGCACCATCTTGCAGTCTCACCAACAATGGAGGAGTGTTCCTCTTTCTCCACACCCTTGCCAGCATCTACTATCACTTGAGTTCTTCAAAACAATATTTATCTACTAACCAAAACAGTTAAAGAAAAAAAAAGAACCTCAGGTTTTATTAAGTCATTTTTCTGATAAAAGTCTTCAGTTGTATCCTCATAAATCTTATTTTAAGAGTTTTACATCTTATTGAGAATAATTTTAATGACTTGAAAGGCTGTTAAACATCTCTATTGAGATTCTCTCGAAGACCAAACCAGTAGAACCCACATATAATTGTATGAGGAGATTTATTAGAATGCTTCACATATCAGGGGCTAGACAACCTTGTGATGGTCATCTGCAGAGTGGAGATGCAGAGAAGTCAGTTACTGTTTGGCTCAAAAACTGAAATCTCTGGGACAGGAGTATTGATAGTACAACCCCAGAGTGATTCTGATAGGCTAGAAGTTCCCTGGAGAGTCCCTGATATTCGGCCACACTGAATGGCTGGTGAACCAGGAGTCTCAAGTCCCTGGGTGATAACAGCAGCTGTAGATGAACTCACTGAGGAAGACTGAATCTTGTATATACTGGCTGGCTTTCTCTTCCATATTTATTTCCTCTGAGTCTCTGACCTCTTGGGTGGTGCTGTTCATGTCTCCACTCAGTTAATCCTCTCTGAAAATGCCCCCCACAGACACAAAGATCTCCCAATATCTCTCAGTCTCATCCAGTACTTAATCAAGGCTGATGTTTGCAGCACCTGCTTGTGTCTGTCTGTTTGACCTTATGCAAATTCTTTTTGTTCAGCTGCTAGAGTTTAAGGACCCTGAACAGGTGTTGTCTTAATCATGTGGAATTGCAGTACTTGTAGTTCCTGTCATCAAATTGATATTCAATAAATATTAATGAGACTCATCAAGGAAACTGGAGTGGTTTTTTTTGTTTGTTTGTTTTTGTTTTGGTTTTTTGAGACGAGATCTCTCTCCTGTAGCCAGGCTGGCCTTGGATTTAATAAGGAGCTGAGAATGACCTTGAACACTTGACCTCCTTGAACTTTTACCTCCTAAGTGCTAGGTTATACCTGTGTTCCACTAAACGATGCTTGAAGTTAATTTTTGAAGTGAATATTAAAGCCAGTGTTTAAAGCTAGATCCATGAAGTAATAAAACATAACTTTGTCCATTCGGCCATACTCCATCTAGGAAAACAGGGTTTCCAGAAGTCTAAGAATGATGTTTCCTTGTACAGGCAGCATCAGGGTTTGCTATTTGCTTGTCTTGTCTTATTTAAATGATAAATTAATTTTTTTAAAATGGCATTAAGTCTAGGCAAGTGATATTTTCTCTCAAAGCCACTATACTTCAGCAGTGACATACTTAGGCAAGACTGTGCTGGAAAATGTGTTGGAAAAATAAAGAATAAAATGGAGGTGATGGCTTGCAATCTCTTACAGTAATATCAACCTGTTCATAAGAGCTATGGGACACTTGGTTTTCACTGGCTAAGAGCCCCATGTATATCAGGAAGCAGCAGATAACAGAGGAAGTACACCTATTCCTGAGGGAGTTGAACACAGAAGAGGCAATAATTGATGCTCAGCTCACTGGATCTGGCAGGACTGTGTACACCGGAGAATTAAGAAAGAAATCAATTCAGTATGGAACTCTGGACTGATGTGGGGCTTTAGTGGCTTTTCTCAGGGATATGATGGGATACAATTTTTATGAGCTAGGAGGGGTTGAGAAGACAAAGCAGAGAAAAGCTGTATCCAAATCCCTAGAAGGAAAATACAACATGACTTGTGTCAGCTTGGACTTCCTAAGAGGGAAATGAATGTGTATGTGTGTTCTGGGGGGACAGAAAGTCAAATACTATACTTCTGAAGTTTTAAAAGGCTTTAAAGACCAAACATAAATGATAAAGAATATAATGAAAACAATAAAACTTTGTCCTAGGGCTTGGGAGTTATTCTGGAATATTTAGTGTACATCTTTGTTTTGTCATAAGGCGTACTGTAGATGGAGATTGATTGCCAATATGGCCATGTATGGCTGATAACAGCAAGGACCACAGTGCTGGCCAAGAGTGTATTAGATTTATCTAGCTCCAGAGGCAGGCAGAGTAGGCTACAGTCCTTGGGCCTGAGACAGGACAAGAGTTGCCAGAAAACTCTGATGGAACAACTGGCTGGGTAGATGTACAGTGGCTCCATGGTAGCAGCAGTGATCCAACATGAGAAAGGGAAAATGGCACACACACACACACACACACACAGAGAGAGAGAGAGAGAGAGAGAGAGAGAGAGAGAGAGAGAGAGAGA
>NW_021620662.1:3892967-3901773 GCF_004785775.1 Grammomys surdaster
AGAGAGAGAGAGAGAGAGAGAGAGAGAGAGAGAGAGAGAGAGAGAGAGAGAGAGAGAGAGAGAGAGAGAGAGTCTGTGGATTATGGAGGACTGGCTAGGGTAGTTTCTATTAGTGCTATTGAATCCCAATATTACTCCTCTTTTGTATGTGTGGGGAGAAGGTAGCATGTGCTTGCATATATTTGTCCATCTACATGGGCTCATGTATATAATGTAGAAGAGAGAGGTCAAGTTTCTTGAGGAGCCATATACCTTTTCTTTTGAGACAAGGTCTCTCACTAAGATCTGCACTTTATCAAATGGACTAGGCTGGCCAACAAGCAAACCTTAGAGATCCTTTGTTATCTGCCTCAAGAGCTCTGGTATTAAAGTATCACAAGCTTTAGGACACAGCTTTTTAACACGGGTTTTGTGTAATTGCTCTCAGATGCTCATGCTATTTCTTTGCTAATGCAGCCATCTCCCCATGTTTCAATTACTGCTTTTCCTTTTCTTAATAGATTATTATTTTGTTTGTATGAGTGTTTGCAGGTATGTACATTTATCATGTGCATGTGTGCTGCCATGAAGGTCAAAAGAAGGTTTAGGTGATATAAACCTGGAACCAGAGTTATAGATGCTTGTCAGTAATTATGAGGATGCTGTCAAGTGAACCTGGGTCCTATAGAAGAGCAGCAAGTGTTCTTAACCTTTAGGTCATCTGTATAGACCCACAATATTTCTTTTAAAATTATTGATAAGTGATGTTTCCATATAATAACAAAACTTGCAAACATTTCTTTGTTAGTATCTCCACGTCCAGTTGGCAGTTGTGTAAGATGGATGATGGATGCCATCAGAGACGCTGCTCCCTATGCTGAAATATTTTATTACATGATGCTAATATTTGAGTATCTTATAGACTTTTCTAAAGTGTCTGGAATGACACTGCAGAGCACAGTTCAATTTTAAATGAAAAAGGGGAATTAGAAGAGTTTCAGTGAAAGATTCTATGTAAATGATAAAAGACTTTGCTATTGAATGAAAAATCTAGGGGTAAGGGTAGAAAACTCATTGTTAATTGTTAGCAGGAAGGCTTTTGGGATTCCACAAATTATAAATACTATTTACACTGTTATCATTTGCATGCCTGAAATAAACAGCAAGCCTTTATTACTAAAGGGATATTAGTACATACATATCATGCACAGAGATATTGGGCTAAGGCTGAACTTGAGGATTTCTCTCTGATTGATATTTTTCATGGCACTAAGAGACACTATTCTTTTTGATGGGGAATAATTGTCATAGCCAATTATGATAAGTTATGGATCCTGCATAACATACAACCAGAATACCAGGTAGGATACATTTACTAGTGACACAACTGTTACAGGCACAACTGATTGATTTCTGATTGGATTTAAGTATTACTCTACAGTAGAGAACTCATATTGGATACTCTCATCCAAACAAAAGCCAATGACTAGGGAGGTTATAAGCTCTAGTGGAAAAAACAGAAATATTGAAGGAAGGGCTAGAGTGTTGTATAGATATATATCCCATGAAACACTCCTGCCTGGGGGTAGTTTTATCACACTGTGAAATTTGTTAAAACATGCAAAGCCCAGGAAGCAAATAAAACCTATAGGGCTCAGGAAGCTCCTGAAAGTTACAAGAGTCACAAGATCCCTCCTAATGATAATGCAAATGTCTTAGTTTGCTTTCTCTTACTGAGATAAAGACTATGATCAAGAGCAACTTGGGGAGGAAAGAGTTTCTTTTATCTTATAACTCATAGTGCATCATGAAGAAAAGCCTAGGCAGGAACTCAAGGCAGGAGCCTGCAGTGGGAACTGAAGCAGACAATGTAGAATAATGTTGCTCGCTAGCTTGCTCTACATGGCTTGCTTAGCCTGCTTTCTTATATCATATGGGACCATTGCCTTTAGTGGATTGGGCCCTCCTTAGTCAATAATTCATCAAGAAAGTGACTACAACTTGTATACAGATGGTCTGATGATAGAAGCATTTTCTTAATTGAGATTCCTCTTCCCAGATAACTCTAGATTGGCTTACATTGACAAGCAAACAATAGAATAGAGAGCAATGACAGTCACTGAAGAGAGAAGACTATTCTACTGGTTGAGCTGCCCCAAACTCTGTGATTCCGATTTCAGGGTACCATGCTTTTGCAGGGTTTTCAGTGATATGAGCATCTTTACATGATCCATGCTCCAGTAAGTATCTCCATCCACACTTCTGTGAGTAGCCCCAATAAAGCTTGTTCCCTAAGCTAGGCTTGAGTAGAATCAGTCCTTTTGTCTGTTATTAGTGCCCTGGCTGTGCTGTAAAGATACTTTTTAAATGTCTTCTGAGGAAAAATCACACAATATGCACAAAGGTGGGAATTTTACTAAACAAAAGATGAATAAAAGTTTATTTGGGGGAATTATAAGTTTGAATTATTGGACTATACAGACCCCCCAAGTCCTTAGGGAGTTGGAGGAGTTCATAGCATTAGAAACCAGAAAGTTGTGGTTAGAGATATGGCTCAGCAGTTAACAGCACTGACTGTTCTTCCAGAGGCTCTGAGTTCAGTTCCCAGCAACCGTCTGGTGGCTCACAACCATCTGTAATGGGATCTGATGCCCTCTTCTGGTGTGTCTGAAGACAGCTACAATGTATTCATATACATCAAATAAATAGATAATTCTTTAAAAAAAAGAAAATATAAGAAGCTAGAAGTTAAAACAATTTACAGTTACCTGTAATTCTAATTCTTTCTTGCTAATATCACAATAATGTCACTGAATAGATGTGTAAAAGGCCTACTCCAGAATCTAATGCTTTGTAATTAAAGTATTGACATATTTCAACACTTCATCAAATCATTTGCAAAGCAGCGTGTAGCTTCTCATAATACAGGAGAGTGCTGCGTTAGCTTCATAAAACTAAGTGAAAACAACATACTAACTTTCTTTAGTCTTTGAATTCTCATAGAAAGTAATATAAATTATATAAAAATTAAAAATTACATATATGCACATACACACATATTCCAAAATATGCTCTGTCACCCAATACCACAGAGTAACTGTACATAGAGCATTCAGCATTCAAGGTAGGAATGAATCTTTTCCAAATGGCATGCTCACCTCCATTATTGTCCTTAAAGAAGTAACTGTCTGTAGTCTGTGCAATGATGGAATGTGGAGAAAAAAGACTATACTTTGGAATATGAACAAAATAATCTGAATATATAGAGTTTAAAAGTGTTTCTTGGTGGCAGTAACCAATTTAATCTAGCCAGTTGGTAATAAAAGGTGACAGCTAACTATCAAGCTTGTACTTCTAGTTAGAAATAAATCATATTTATTAGGCTAGAATAAGCTATGACTTCACTCTCAAGACATATCTGCCCAAGCAGTGGTGGCACACACCTTTAATCCCAGCACTTGGGAGGCAGAGGCAGGCGGATTTCTGAGTTTGAGGCCACCTGGTCTACAGAGTGAGTTCCAGGACAGCCAGGGCTACACAGAGAAACCGTGTCTTGAAAAACCAAAAAAAAAAAAAAAAAAAAAAGGAAAAGTCATATCTGAACTAGGAGGAGCACCTACTATTCTATTCAATCAACCATTTCTGTTCTGCAGTCTAATGTAGTAAGAAGTAGAAACAAAAGACATGTGTAGGGATATACTTGGTGCTATGAATGCTAGAAAAATGATGTATATTAAAATGGAATCAGATGTCATCAGTCAAAACAATCTGCAGTTGTACCTGGATGCCAAGGGACCCGACTAGATGTAGGAATGTAACAGCGAGATGCAGATGAGCAGAGATATGTTATTTTAAACTCATGAAAGAGAGCTTTGTCACTGACAGGTGGTGTCTCCCATTTGTTCCAGAAAATATAACTTATTAGAGATAAAACTTCCTCCTTGAAAAGACAACCCTGTTTAAAAAATAATCACCTCAATAATTTTTGTCAAAGACACAGGAAGCATCACAAACGGACAGATGATGAAGTTATTGTTTGTAACCTCAGAAGCTCCACAAGGCTTAAACTAATCTGGTTTGCCACTAAGCTAAGAATTTCGTTATTTATTTTTTGGTGTTTTGCTTTACAGTCCAAAAAGGACTATAAGGACTCTTGTAAGGATAAGCTATAGTTGTTACTATGTTGCAAGCCTAGGTAAATAATCATATCCCTAAATATATTTGTCACACATACATTTTTTTTTCTTAAAGGATGTATCCCACAACTTTTCAGTGTGTGTCTTTAGGAAATAAGAATAATGTCAACTTTCTATTGCAATAATAAAACACCACGACTAAAGGAAACTTCGGGGGGGGGGGGGAAAGGGCTTATTTCATTTTACAGCTTGTGGTCTCTCATCCAGGGAACTTAAGGCAGGACCCTGGAGGCAGGAACTGAAGCAGAGGCCGTGATGGATTGCTACTTACATGGCTTGCTCCTCATGGTTTGTTCAGGTGACTTTCCTGTGCAACTGGGATCCACGGGCCCAGATGTAGCATTACTCACTATGAGATGAGCCCTTCCATAGCAATCATTGATTGAGACAGTACCCCACAGACATGCTTTCAGACTAATCTTATGGAGGCATTTTCTCAATTAAGAATTTCTTATTTCCCAGATATGCCTAGACTTGTGTCAAGTTGACAAAAGCCAACCCGGGCAGTGAGTATGTGATGGAAAATATTTATACACAAAACTCAAGCTTATTCTTTAATGTTGTTACCATTTCCTGCCATTTGGATATGTTCCCACTAAGCTTCACATGTTGAAATCTAATGGCCAGTGTTATAATATGAAATGGTGGTAAGGCCACAAGGGCTTCTGCAATTATGAAAGAGGCTTCATGCAATACATCTGTCTCTACTGTCCTTCTACTTCCACCCTGTGAGGACACAGTGTTCCTCCTGTGCAAATGTGGCAGTAAGTTGCCATGTTACATCCACAGATCAGCACTCTCTAGAAGAAGGCCTGCTGTTCTTTTGATCTTGACTGTTTCAATCTGTAGACTTGTAGCAAATGCATGTTTTCCTATACAAATCTCATAGACTTAAGTAGGGATAGCAATACAAACTTGTAATTTCATCAATCCGGAGGCAGAAACTGCTTCAAGTTTGAGATCAGCTTTGTCTATATGGTAGAACTCTGTGTCAAAAAAAATCAAAACAGCAGTAAAATCTAGTCTGGCATTTTGATAGAGCAGCACCAAACATAATCACTGAACATTCTTGTCTATAAGCATATTCTTTTTTTCAGCTATGGCTTATGTTGTAGAGACAGAGTCTCATGCCACATACCAGGATTTTCATCAGTGTATTCCCAAAGCTAATTATGAGACTCTGAAAGAAAATTGCACTAGGCTTATTGAAAACTCATGGCTTTAAACAAATAAATATTTTTACCCGGTGAAGCCTAAAACTGATGTTGGGGAGCTCAGACAGTTAAGTCCAGGGTAGCAGTCCCAAAAAGGGCATACATGAACTATAAGAGTCACAATCTGGATATGAACTGGTTTATACCAACAAGAGGCAGAGAAGAAAGGGCAGGACTAGAGTACAACAAAGCTCATACTTTCTAGTTAACACCACACAAAAGGTTCTCAAACCTCTCCACAATAGCGCATCTTAATGTCACTATTGATATTTATAGCCCAAACATCATTATTTTAAATAAATAATTGCATAATGAATCAACTATCACTAATTTCTTTAATAACTGACTCTTGTTCTTCTTTCAAATACAGGACTGTGTGTGACAAAGGCCTTTTGAGTGATTGCTTGCTTTCTGTATGAAGGAAAACATGAAAAGAGAAATGACAGAGGGAAGCGAACAGAACAGGACCCATCCAGTGAGAGTATCCTGTTGAACAAGAATGGATGGGTCCAACAAGTACCTAATCACTGGAAGATACTCCCTAATTTTGCAGCATGACTCAAATCACAGTCATTCTGGACTTAGAATCAAATTCTTGCCCATTATCTTTTTGTTAAAATAAACTTTACAGAGAATGAACAGAGGTTCATATGGAGTGCTAGACTTATTTATTCTCTGTCACCCTTTACATTTGGAAATTCATCCATGTTGTTGAGTGTAATATCGATGTTTCTTTTATTATTTTAATATCTGGGTTATAGTCAATTGTGTAAGGATACTATATTCATGACATTTTGTTCTTGGTAGATATAAGGACACTAACAGTTCAGGGTTATTATTGTTATTGTTTAAACTTTAGATTAACTCCTATCTATGAAAAAAACTAAGGACAGAGTGGGATTCAAGCCAAAGCAAAGGTAAGATTAGCAAGCAGTGTAAACTCCTAGGAGGAGAAGAGACCTCAAATCTTGGAGAGTACTAGCTTCCAGACCACCAGTAACCCTTATCTCTGGCAAACTTTCCCTCCTTCCTCTGGATAGATTAGTCAACCAGTTCTCATGAGCTTCCTCCTTGGTGTTGGTTCCTCTTCCTCTCTCTATGTGTAGAATATGGCCTGGTATGTGGATGCCTCATGCATTGACCTCTGTCTGAGGTATGAGTATGGAAGTTCCTGTAAGACAGTTTTCCTCCTGTTCTGTATCCAGTGCAGGCTTGGAGAGAGCTGATGCAGAAGCTTCAAGAAGGGCAATGAAGGAAGAAGGAAGGGAACAAAAGCAGGATTGCAGCCATTTTCCTTCCAGTATCACTAAGATGAAATTGGTTATAAATATATATATTTTTTTAGTTTTCTTTTTCTATGAACATGTATTTTCATGACCATTGGGGAATGCCTAGCAATTAACTTACTAAGTTATAGAATAAGCATGAGGCACATTTTGTAAGAAATGTACAATGTCCAAAACATTTCCCAAATGATTACTTTCACTTGATATGCATGAGATCCAGCTATCTCCTGCCTCTGCACATTAGATACTGTTGGCGGGTTTGGTTTTTAACATTATTGTGGAGTTCTGTTGCTTCTGATTTGCATTTCACCAGTGACAAACAATCAGTTCTGAAGTGCTTATCCATAATTCATGTATTTCCCACAAATGGCTATTTGCTTGCACTGCCTAATTTTAAATTGGTTTTGTATTGTCAGTTATGTTTTTTTAAGAGTTGTGATAGAGCTTTTTAACATCTGGATAGATGTTCACATCAATGTGTGACTGTGAGTACATATGTGTGTGATGTATAGCATAACAGCACAGTAAGTTATTCAGGTAGTAATGAATCATTTTTCCTATTAGTTTTGTTGAAGTCCACTTTATCTTTTTATTTTAATTTACTTTAATATTACGTTATTTCTAAGACATCTTTGTGTACTCTAAGACAGGAGACAGCTGCTTTTCTCAGAAGTTCATAGTTTGAGCTTCTACATGTGTATCTCTGATTCATCTCAATTGATATCTGTATTTATAAACTTTGTATAGTTTAATTCAACTCTTCTGTCATGAATACCAAGTTTCCTGGCATTTTTATTCAAAATCAACTGACTCTATTTATTGGGAAAATTTCTAGGCTATTTTGTTGATCTGCTATGACAAGTCACTCTTTATTGATTACTGTATATAGTCATCACCCAAACTTTTTCTTTTATGTTATCGTGTTAGATAATCTTAGGTCTCTATTTTTACATGAAATTTAGTACTGGCTTGTACACTTTTATGGGAAAGCACAATGGAATAATGACTGAGATTACATTTACCTACAGTTTAACTAATGGATCATGGACACCTCTAACAATATTGTTTTTTCCCTTTGATATTTATCTTCTTTTAAAAAGGGATTATTACATACTAGTTGTAAAATGGTGAGTTTTATATGACATTTTAATAAATGCATATAATTAAATTCAATTATATTTATTCAATATTATTCTCCCCACCCATTTCTCAAGTCTTTCAGAAGTTTCTCTATATTTTCATGTTTTAAAAAACATCTAGATTCTTCAAATGATAGAGAATCTACATTATTTTTTGTGAATCTGGATTACTGTGCTTCACACAATTACCTCCAGTTTTATTAATTCTCCTGAGAACAATGTGATTTTGTTCGGTCACCATCTGTATTTACTAGAAATTAAGCTAGAAGGCACATGGTGACATGACCAAAGGGTGGAGACAGGCAATATATGTAAAAGGTAGTTAAGATCATGTCTCACATAATATTTTAATCATCTTTCTCAAACAATGTCTACTTGAGATTTTTTTTAGCAACTTGGTAGATGAACAGGAATATATATATATATATAAATATATATATATATATAGTGTTTGTGTTTGTATGTGTGTGTGATAATATATATACATACACACACACACACACATACACACACAAACCTTCATATACAAAAGAAGAGCTAGATTCCCAGTGAATCATACTGGCTCATGAAACTTGCTTTTCTTTTCGGATTTCCCTTAGTATGCTCTATCATTGGGACTGTTTAAATATTAAAGAAAGAAAGCTAAGATAAATGCAGGTTCTTTTATTAGACTAAATAAGGGTAAAAAGGATCTCTCATTGTGATTTACACAAACCATTTTGAAGCACCAAATTATCTATTGATTTTTAAACTCAACTTTTTAAATTAAATAGTTTGCTAGAGTATTATAGTACAGATATTTTTCTTTCCTAAACAACTTCTTTGGTTCTCAATATGAAGTAGAATGTTAATTCCATTGTAGTCCTTTCTGCCACTACAAGGTAGCCCTCAAATAGTTGGTGATTATCTTTTCAAATGAGTATAGAGTTTTTCTCTCTCTCTCTGTCTCTGTCTCTCTCTGCCTCTCTCTCTCTCTCTCTCTCTCTCTCTCT
>NW_021620662.1:3901873-3904528 GCF_004785775.1 Grammomys surdaster
CCTCTCCTCTCCTCTCCTCTCCTCTCCTCTCCTCTCCTCTCCTCTCCCGCTCCCCCTCTTTGTTTGTTTTTCAGATATAAAATTTCTCATGTAGCCCTGGCTGACCTGGAATTCATCTGAGAGCTGGGATTAAAGAACTGCATCACCACCACCCAGCTAAGACAGAGACTTCTCAGCTGATTGACAGTGTCTAGTACACTGAGTGACCCTACCTTGTTACCAACCAGTTTATTTATGTATATGTAAACGTATACATATATGTACATGTATATGTATATATATAATTTTTTTTCAAATTGTAATTTATACTCATTCACACAGGGGTTATAAACATAAAAAGGCAGGATATAGGGAAGGGGATGACACTGGAGTGTGGGTGTTCAGGGGGAATACAGATATTTTTTAAGAACAGGGTATCAGCTGGGTGAGGGTTCAGGGGATAGGTCACTATGACTCTGTCTATGATTCACTTGTCCTTATCTAAGTTGGTAATATCTACCAAGGCTACCTATTTACAAGGTCTATGACTACTCAGGCTGGTAAATTGTCACAAAAACTGCCCGTTTACAATAGCTTATAGCCATCTATAAACATTCAGTGTTTATCCACAGAAACCCAAGACTTGGTGTTAGTATACATGTATGACAGGCCTATTGCTGATTTTAGGCCTATGGCTGATTTTAGGCCTTCAGTATGTAAGCAGGGATGCCCCTGACATCTCCTCCCTTCTCTAAGTATAGAAGGGCTGTGGCGAATCTAATCTTGCAAAGACGGGGATAGAGGCGAGACCTCCAGTAATTGAAGGGGACCTTGTAATGGCTCTGGTCCCCCTGTTGTTGTCCAGTGAGGCATGAGGGCCATACCTGTCCTGATGTCTTTTTCCTGGAGAGGGGATACTTTTGACATCAACCCCTATGCAGTCAAGCTTGTCCCTCAGGGAACCCAGAGAAATATTTTTAACTTTTATTTATATTCGCTTGCAGTGCTTAGCCTCGCAGCCTAAGCAAGAATTCAGGTCGCCTGTCAGAGGGGGTTCTGGGTGGCCCCTCTCTGCCTGGTCTAGGGGCGGGAGTCACCCTCTTTTAGGTTGGGTGGAGATGGGTTTTGGGAACACCCTGGATAAAGTAACAACCTCATCTTGAGTCTCATGGTCCTCCATAGCTAACTTATGATAATGTATCTGAACATTTATTTATCTGTTGTTTCACAGAGTTAGTCAGCCTATTTGAGGACCAGGGACCAGAAGAAATAAGCAAAAAAAACCCAAATAATGGTCCCAAGATGAGAGTAGGTAGGGCTGACAACCCTGGAGAGGTTGAAAACCAGTTCTTGTACCAGCACTCATCTTTCTTTTTCTCTCTCTATCTTATCTCAGGGCCTTCTCTGACCTTTTTCATGCTCTCTTTAACCATCCCTGTCTTGTCTATGTAAAGGCAATATTCTTCTTTGAGGGTTGTACACAGTCAAGAGCTGTACACAGCCTTTTCTATTGTAAAAGAGTAGATCAAGTCCAATAAAGTCCTTTGCAATTTTTGGAGGTCTCTTCAGACAGTGAAACGAGAGATTTCTTCAGATTAGTGATGTCCATCTCTAGCTGTTTGATATTCTTGTCAATGGCCCTTTGAAGGTCTGAGTAGTATAAGTTCGGAGGCCAGCATCTGGATTAGAACTTCTTTTTTTTTTTTTATTGGATATTTTATTTACATTTCATATGTTATCCCCTTACCCATCCCCCACCCACCCAGGAACCCCCCATCCCCTTACCCCTCCTCCTTCTTCTCTGTGGATGTAACCCCCACCTACCCCCCCCCACTCCCACGTCCCCACCCTCAAAATTCCCACCCCCTGGGGCATCCAGCCTACATGAGGTCAAGAATCTCATCTTCCACCCGTGCCCGGCAGGGCCCTCTACTCTTACATATTCAGCTGAAGCCCTGGATCCCTCCATAAGTTCTCCCAGGCTGGTGGTTTGGACCCTGGGAGCTGTGGTTGGTTGGTTTTGTTGCTCTCCTCATGGTGCCACAAACCCTTTCAGCTCCTTCAGTCCTCATTCTAACTCCTCCATTGAGAACCTCATGATCAGTTCAATGGCTAGTTGTGAGCATCTGCCTCTGAATATGTCAGATTCTTGAAGGCCTCTGAGGAGACATCCATATGAGGCCCTTATCGGCATGTACTTCCTGACTTCCACATCAGCATCTAACTTTGGTGACTGCATATGGGGTGGATACTCAGGTGGAAAGGTCTTCAAATGGCCCCTCCTTCAGTTTCTGTCCCTCACTTTGTCTCCATGTTTGCTCCCTTGAGTATTTTGTTGCTCCTTCTAAGAAGAACTGAATCACCCCCACTTGGTCTTCCTTTTTTATGAGCTTCATGTGCCCTGTGAGTTGCATCTTGGGCATTTCAAGGTTCTGGGCTAATATCCAATAATCAGTGAGTGAATACCATGTGTGTTCTTTTGTGATTGGCTTACTTCACTCAGGATGATAACTTCTAGTTCCATCCATTTACCTAGGAACCTCTCGAATTCACTGTTTTTAATAGCTGAGTAATACTCCATTGTGTAAATATACCACATTTTTTGAATCCATTCCTCAGTTGAAGGACATCTGGGTTCTTTCCAGCTCCTGGCTATTATAAATAAGGCTGCTATGA